>NC_091219.1:8057040-8099540 GCF_040958095.1 Procambarus clarkii
CCCTGCAAACTACCTCACAGATCCTCTCACCCACGGAAAAGCTTCCAACACCAGCAGAATGCTCGCCAAGAAAGAGACATGAAAATGAACAGAAGAAAGTGAGCTTCAAGGCGATGTACACTAACATAGAAGGGATTTCAAATAAAAGAAGTGAACTTGGAGAATGGGCACTAGAAGAAAACCCAGACATAATAGCACTCACAGAAACAAAGTTAACGAAAACCATAACAAACGCAGTGTTTCCACAGGGCTACTATGTAGTGAGGAAAGAGAGAGAAGGGAGAGGAGGAGGTGGTGTAGCTCTGCTACTAAGAGAAGGTTGGAGTTTCGAAGAGATGGTTATTCAGAACTGTGAAGGTTTCAGTGACTACATATCAGGCACCATAGCAACTGGAGGACAGAAAATTATAATAGTAGTCATATATAACCCCCCCACCGAATGACAGAAGACCCAGACAGGAATATGATAGAAACAACTTGGCCACCATCAATATAATAGAGAGAGCAGCTTCTGTGGCTAGCAGGAACGGATCCAAACTTCTAATCATGAGAGACTTCAACCATGGGAAGATAGATTGGGGGAACAGAGACCCACATGAAGGCCCAGACACATGGAGAGCTAAGCTGCTGGATGTGGCAACAAGAAACTTTCTAAGTCAACACGTCAAGGGACCGACAAGAATGAGAGGAGGGGATGAACCAGCCTTGCTTGATCTGATATTTACCCTAAATGAGTCGGATATAAGGGAAGTTAAGTTGGAAGCCTCCTTGGGAATGAGTGATTATAGTGTATTGAGCTTTGAGTACCTGGTTGACCTGGGAATTATCACCCCCAAAAAAGAACTGGGAACCAAAGGGCTGGCGTACCGTAAGGGAAACTATGAGGAAATGAATAAATTCCTATGGGATATACATTGGGACACAGAACTCGGAACCAAGTCCATACAAGACATGATGGACTATGTCACCCAAAAATGTCAGGAGGCTGTAAGCTGTAAGTTTGTCCCAGCCCGACAGGAAAAAACAGAGAAGCAAAGGAAGAATCCGTGGTTTAATAAGGAATGTATGAAAGCAAGGGAGCTGAACAAAAGGGCATGGAGGAACTTCCGTAATAACAGAACACCAGAAAGTAGAGAGAGATACCAGAGAACCAGGAACGAGTATGTCAGTGTGAGAAGAGCAGCTGAGAAAAGGTATGAAAATGATATAGCTAATAAAGCCGAGACCGAACCAAAGCTACTACACAGTCACATCAGGAGGAAGACAACAGTGAAGGAACAGGTGATGAAACTTAGGGTGGGCGAGGACAGGTACACAGAGAATGACAAAGAGGTGTGTGAAGAACTCAACAAAAGGTTCCAGGAGGTCTTTACAACAGAACAGGGGAGGTGTCGCGGCGCTAGAAGAGGTGGCACTAAACCAGGTGACCTTGGATAGATTCAAAATTACAGGAGATGAGATCAAGAAGCACCTATTGGAGCTGGATGTGAGAAAAGCTGTTGGGCCGGATGGAATCTAGCCATGGGTATTGAAAGAGTGTGCAGGAGCACTTTGCCTACCACTCTCCATAGTGTATAGTAGGTCACTGGAAACGGGGGACCTACCAGAAATATGGAAGACTGCTAATGTAGTACCAATATACAAAAAGGGTGACAGACAAGAGGGACTGAACTACAGGCCAGTGTCCTTAACTTGTATACCATGCAAGGTGAAGGAGAAGATTGTGAGAAAAAACCTAGTAACTCATCTGGAGAGAAGAGACTTCGTGACAACCCATCAACATGGGTTCAGGGAGGGTAAATCTTGCCTTACAGGATTGATAGAATTCTACGATCAGGTGACAAAGATTAAACAAGAAAGAGAAGGGTAGCGGACTGCATTTTTTTGAACTGTCGGAAAGCCTTTGACACCGTACCCCATAAAAGGTTGATGCATAAGCTAGAGAAACAGGCAGGAGTAACTGGTAGGGCGCTCCAGTGGATAAGGGAGTACCTAAACAATAGGAAGCAGAGAGTTAAAGTGAGGGGTAAGACCTCAGACTGGTGTGAAGTCACCAGTGGAGTCCCACAGGGCTCTGTGCTTGGACCTATCCTGTTTCTGATATACGTAAATGATCTCCCAGAGGGTATAGACTCATTCCTCTCAATGTTTGCTGACGACGCCAAAATTATGAGAAGGATTAAGACAGAGGAGGACAGCTTCAGGCTTCAAGAAGACCTGGACAAGCTGCAGGAATGGTCGAACAAATGGCTGTTAGAGTTTAATCCAAGCAAATGTAATGTAATGAAGATAGGGGTAGGAAGCAGGGGACCAGATACAAGGTATCACTTGGGAGATGAAATACTTCAAGAGTCCGAGAGAGAGAAAGACCTGGGGGTTGATATCACGCAACACCTGTCCCCTGAAGCTCATATCAAGAGGATAACATCAGCAGCATATGCCAGGTTGGCTAACATAAGAACGGCCTTTAGAAACTTGTGTAAGGAATCTTTCAGAACATTATATACCACATATGTCAGACCAATCTTGGAGTATGAGGCACCAGCATGGAGTCCATATCTTGTCAAGCATAAGACTAAAATGGAAAAGGTTGAAAGGTTTGCCACCAGACTAGTACCCGAGCTGAAAGGTATGAGCTACGAGGAGAGACTACGGGAATTAAACCTCACTTCGTTGGAAGACATAAGAGTTAGGGGGGACATGATCACCACATTCAAGATCCTCAAGGGAATCGACAGGGTTGATAAAGACAGGCTGTTTAACACAAGGGGCACACGCACTAGGGGATACAGGTGGAAACTGAGCGCCCAAATGTGCCACAGAGATATTAGAAAGACCTTTTTCAGTGTCAGAGTGGTTGACAAATGGAATGCATTAAGAAGTGATGTGGTGGAGGCTGACTCCATACACAGTTTCAAGTGTAGATATGATAGAGCCCAATTGGCTCAGGAACCTGTACACCTGTTTATTGACAGATGAGAGGCGGGACCAAAGAGCCAGAGCTCAACCCCCGCAAGCATAACTAGGTGAGTACACACACACAGCACACACACACACACTTTGTAACACAGCACCAACATGGATTCAGGGATGGCAGGTTCTGCCTCACAGTGTTACTTGACTTCTACGACCAGGCAACAAAAATAAAGCAAGAAAGAGAAGGGTGGGCAGACTGCATATTTTTGGATTGTCAGAAAGCCTTTGATACAGTGCCACACAAGAGGCTAGTGAAAAAGCTGGAGATGCAGGCTGGAGTGAAAGGAAAGGTACTCCGTTGGATACAGGAGTACCTAAGCAACAAGAGACAACGAGTCAGTGTGAGGGGTGAGGCCTTAGATTGGCGAGACGTTACGAGTGGAGTCCCGCAGGGTCAGTCCTTGGACCTATACTGTTTCTGATATATGTAAATGATCTCCCAAAGGGTATAGAATCGTTTCTCTCAATGTTTGCCGATGATGCAAAAATTATGAGGAGGATTGAAACTGAGGACGATAGTAGGAGACTACAAGATGACCTAGACAGACTGAATGAATGGTCCAACAGATGGCTGTTGAAGTTCAACCCGAGTAAATGCAAAGTAATGAAACTAGGCAGTGGAAACTGGACGCCAGACACAGGATACAGAATAAGAGATGAAGTACTTAATGAAACGGACAGAGAGAAAGATGTAGGAGTTGATATCACACCAAACCTGTCTCCTGAAGCTCACATAAAAAGAATAACGTCTTCGGCATATGCGAGGCTGGCTAACATCAGAACAGCATTCAGGAACCTGTGTAAGGAATCATTCAGAATCTTGTACACCACATATGTAAGACCAATCCTGGAGTATGCGGCCCAAGCATGGAGCCCATATCTTTTCAAGCACAATACGAAGCTGGAAAAAGTTCAAAGGTATGCCATTAGACTAGTCACAGAACTAAGAGGCATGAGTTACGAGGAAAGGCTGCGGGAAGTGCACCTTACGACACTGGAAGACAGAAGAGTAACGGGAGACATGATCACAACCTACAAAATTCTCAGAGGAATCGACTTGTTAAACAAGGATAAACTATTCAACACTGGTGGGACGCGAACAAGGGGACACAGGTGGAAACTGAGTACCCACATGAGCTAAAGAGACGTTAGAAGGAACTTTTTCAGTGTCAGAGTAGTTAACAGATGGAATGCATTAGGCAGTGATGTGGTGGAGGCTGACTCCATACACAGTTTCAAATGTCGATATGATAGATCCCAGTAGGCTCAGGAATCTGTACACCAGTTGATTGACAGTTGAGAGGCGGGACTAAAGAGCCAAAGCTCAACCCCTGCAAGCACAACTAGGTGAGTACACACACACACACACACACACACACACACACACACACACACACACACACACACACACACACACACACACACACACACACACACACACACACACACAAACACACACACACACAATCTTGTCTTGGGTCAGCTTTGATCGTGAGCAGATGTGTAGGGTCAGTGGTCCGCGTTAACTTAGAGAACAATAGGGTTCAAGGGAGCGGGTGTACCGTGCCGTGAGAATCGGGACAGTGTAAATTGAACAGTGGCATTGTTATGCAACACATTGATCACATCTCGTGGTGAATTATCTTTGTGAATTTAGAGAAGATAGCTAGTGAAGATCGACTTCTTGAGGCAGCATCAGTCGCATCAGCCGGGACCCACGTGGAGACCTGAAGACCTCACAGGATTACCGATGACACGCCATGTATTCACCTAGAGTGCTTGTGGGGGGCTGGCTGGTAAGTGTCTCTCATAAGTCTCCAACAGTGTGCAAGGTTTATATAATATCATATCATAGACACTATTGCATTCCATTCAATAATACAATCGTAATAATATAATCGTGGTAGACAGTTAATAGGAACAGCAACTGTGAGCTCACTGGGAACCCAGATAAGCCGCTAATCCTCCCCCCCCAGCTGTAATCTGAAGACTACACCTCACCCACCTCTAAACCCCCCATCTAACTCTCCCAACACACTCCCCCCCCCACCTCTCCCACTCTCCCAAAACACTCCCCCCCCCATCACACCCACTCTCACACAAGGACTATTCTTGCTCTCTCTCTCTTGACAAGGGCAAAATGGCAGGTGGACGCAACAGGGACACAGGGAACAGCCAGAGTGACCAAACGAAGGACATGTTAACCCAAGTTCTGGAGGAATTCAGGAAGGAGATGCAGGAAATGAGGATTACAATTAACAACCTGCAAAGTGAGCTGACACCAGCAAGGGAGGAGATCAAATCCCTCACAGAGAAAAATAAAGAGACTGAGCATCAGATTATCATCCAAAGGGAGGGTGGGAATGTTTTATTGGAAGGAAATGCCTCTGTACCTGAAACATTTGCAGACATACTGAAAAGGAGCTTAGAAGCTATGGACACAGTGAGAGAGGTACCCATGCAAGCAGCCACCTCACAGGAAGCAGCAAGGTGCACCACTCAGCTGCTGGAGAGAAAAAGATCAGTGGTAGTCGTAGGCATCAAAGAACAGGAAGGATCCAACAGGCAAGAATGGAATAGCAAGGATAGAGAGGCAGTACAGGGGCTACTGAAGGGGTTACAGATGGAAGGGGCTGAACGAAACATTGAGAAGGTTTTCAGGTTAGGCTGGTACAACAAGGACAGAAACTGACTTGTAAAGGTGGTGTTTACAAACGAAACCACGAAAGAGGATATTCTCGAGAGGAAGAGTCGACTGCAGCATGTGGAGCGATACAAAAAAGTATTCCTGCAGAGGGACAGGACGAAGGAGGAGAAAGCCAGGGCAGCAGAGGCAAGGAAGAAGCGCAGGGAGAGAGGAGCAAACCAGGAAATCACAGCCTCCAACACAACAGTCCTAGAGACAAGAGGCGAACCCAAAACCACCATCCCAGCAACACCAGAGGGAAAGGCAACTCCACCACCCTCCTCTGCATAGAAACCCTCCCTTCCCCCCTCACCCTACCTGCCCCCACCCAACCCTCCCTCCCCCCTCACCCCATTCTTACCATGTCACCCCTTTCCCATTCCCATCATGTCCCCCCTCCCACATTTCCTCCCCTGTCCCCCCTCCCACATTTCCTCCCCCTTCATCCCATACCCTCCCTATCCCTCCTCCCGCCTCACCCCGTATCCTCCATGTCCCCCCCTATCTCCTTAACCCACACCCTACCTGTCCCCCCTTCGCTGAAACCCCCACCCCTCACCCCAAACTCCTCTGAGACCCTGCAAACCATCTCACAGATCTTCTCACCCACGGAAAAGCTTCCCACACCAGCAGAATGCTCGCCAAGAAAGGGACAAGAAAATGAACAGAAGAAAGTGAGCTTCAAGGCAATGCACACTAACATAGATGGGATTACAAATAAAACAAGTGAACTCGGAGAATGGACACTAGAAGAAAACCCAGACATAATAGCACTCACAGAAACAAAGCTAACAAACACCATAACAAATGCAGTGTTTCCACAGGGCTACTATGTAGTGAGGAAAGAGAGAGAAGGGAGAGGAGGAGGTGGTGTAGCTATGCTACTAAGCGAAGGTTGGAGTTTCGAAGAGATGCTAATTCAGAAATGTGAAGGTTTCAGTGACTACATATCAGGCACCATAACATTTGGAGGACAGAATATTATAGTAGCAGTCATTTTTAACTCCCCACCGAATGACAGAAGACCCAGACAGGAATATGATAGAAACAACTTGGCCATCATCAATATAATAGAGATAGCAGCTTCTGTGGCTAGCAGGAGCGGATCCAGGCTACTAATTATGGGAGACTTCAACCATGGAAAGATAGATTTGGGGAACAGAGACCAACATGGAGGCCCAGACACATGGAGAGCTAAGCTGCTGGATGTGGCAACAAACTTTCTAAGTCAACATGTCAAGGAACCGACAAGAACGAGAGGAGGGGATGAACCAGCCTTGCTTGATCTGATATTTACCCTAAATGAGTCGGATATAGGGGAAGTTAAGTTGGAAGCCCCTTGGGAATGAGTGATCACAGTGTATTGAGCTTTGAGTACCTGGTTGAGCTAGGAATTATCACCCCCAAAAAAGAAATGCGAAACAAAGGGCTGGCGTACCGATAGGGAAACTATGAGGAGATGAATAAATTTCTATGGGATATACATTGGGACACAGAACTCGGAACCAAGTCCGTACAAGACATGATGGACTATGTCACCGAAAAATGTCAGGAGGCTGTAAGCAGGTTTGTCCCAGCCCAACAGGAAAAAACATAGAAGCAAAGGAAGAATCCGTGGTTTAATAAGGAATGTATGAAAGCAAAGGAGCTGAACAAAAGGCATGGAGGAACTTCCGTAATAACAGAACACCAGAAAGTAGAGAGAGATACCAGAGAACCAGGAACGAGTATGTTAGTGTGAGAAGAGCAGCTGAGAAAAGGTATGAAAATGATATAGCTAATAAAGCCAAGACCGTACCAAAGCTACTACACAGTCACATCAGGAGGAAGACAACTGTGAAGGAACTGGTGATAAAACTTAAGGTGGGCGAGGACAGGTACAAAGAGAATGACAAAGAGGTGTGTGAAGAACTCAACAAAAGGTTCCAGGAGGTCTTTACAATAGAACAGGGAGACGTCACGGCGCTAGGAGAGGTGGCAGCAAACCAGGTGACCTTGGAAAAGTTCGAAGTTACAAGAGATGAGGTCAAGAAGCACCTATTGGAGCTGTATGTGAGAAAAGCTGTTGGACCGGATGGAATCTCACCATAGGTATTAAAAGAGTGTGCAGGAGCACTTTGCTTGCCACTCTCCATAGTGTATAGTTGGTCACTGGAAACGGGAGACCTACCAGAAATATGGAAGACTGCTAATGTAGCACCAATATTTAAAAAGGGTGACAGACAAGAGGCACTGAACTACAGGCCAGTGACCTTAACTTGTATACCATGCAAGGTGATGGAGAAGATTGTGAGAAAAAGCCTAGTAACACATCTGGAGAGAAGAGACTTCGTGACAACCCATCAACATGGGTTCAGGGAAGGTAAATCTTGCCTTACAGGCTTGATTGAATTCTACCGTCAGGTGACAAAGATTAAGCAAGAAAGAGAAGGATGGGCGGACTGCATATTTTTTTGGACAGTCGGAAAGCCTTTGACACAGTACCCCATAAAAGGTTGATGCATAAGCTGGAGAAACAGGCAGGAGTAACTGGTAGGGGGCTCCAGTGGATAAGGGAGTACCTAAGCAATAGGAAGCAAAGAGTTATAGTGAGGGGTGAGACCTCAGAATGGCGTGAAGTCACCAGTGGAGTCCCACAGGGCTCTGTTCTTGGACCTATCCTGTTTCTGATATACGTAAATGATCTCCCAGAGGGTATAGACTCATTCCTCTCAATGTTTGCTGACGACGCCAAAATTATGAGAAGGATTAAGACAGAGGAGGACAGCTTGAGGCTTCAAGAAGACCTGGACAAGCTGCAGGAATGGTCGAACAAATGGCTGTTAGGGTTTAACCCAAGCAAATGTAATGTAATGAAGATAGGGGTTGGAAGCAGGAGACCAGATACAAGGTATCACTTGGGAGATGAAATACTTCAAGAGTCAGAGAGAGAGAAAGACCTGGGGGTTGATATCATGCCAGACCTGTCCCCTGAAGCTCATATCAAGAGGATAACATCAGCAGCATATGCCAGGTTGGCTAACATAAGAACGGCCTTTAGAAACTTGTGTGAGGAATCTTTCAGAACATTATATACCACACATGTCAGACCAATCCTGGAGTATGCGGCACCAGCATGGAGTCCATATCTAGTCAAACATAAAACTAAACTGGAAAAGGTTCAAATGTTTGCCACCAGACTAGTACCCGAGCTGAGAGGTATGAGCTACGAGGAGAGACTACGGGAATTGAACCTCACTTCGTTGGAAGACAGAAGCGTTAGGGGGAACAAGATCACCACATTCAAGATTCTCAAGGGAATCGACAGGGTTGATAAAGACAGGCTATTTAACACAAGGGGCACACGCACTAGGGGATACAGGTGGAAACTGAGTGCCCAAATGAGCCACAGAGATATTAGAAAGAACTTTTTTAGTGTCAGAGTGGTTGACAAATGGAATGCATTAGGAAGCAATGTGGTGGAGGCTGACTCCATACACAGTTTCAATTGTAGATATGATAGAGCCCAGTAGGCTCAGGAACCTGTACACCTGTTGATTGACGGTTGAGAGGCAGGACCAAAGAGCCAGAGCTCAACCCCCGCAAGCACAACTAGGTGAGTACAACTAGGTGAGTACACACACGCGCGGAAATTCATTTTCTATGAGGAAAGAGAGGGAAGGAAGAGGTGGTGGTGTAGCTCTGCTGGTAAGAAAAGGCTGGGATTTTGAGGAGATGGTTATTCAGGGCTATGAAGGTTTCAGTGACTACATAGCAGGTACCATAACAACTGGAGGGCAAAAAATTAAAGTTGTAGTCATATATAATCCACCACCAAATGACAGACGACCCAGACAGGAATATAATAGAAACAACATGGCCATCATTAACATAATAGAGAGAACAGCTTCTGTTGCTAGCAGGAATGGATCTGGACTACTAATCATGAGCGACTTCAACCATGGGAAGATAGATTTGGAGAAAAGAGACCCGCATGGACGACCAGAAACATGGAGAGCTAAGCTGCTGGACGTGGCCACAAGAAACTTTCTAAGCCAGCACCTCAAGGAACCAACAAGAATGTGAGGAGAAGATGAACCAGCAATGCTTGATTTGATATTTACCCTAAATGAGTGGGATATAAGGGAAGTCAAGATGAAAGCACCCTTGGGAATGAGTGATCACAGTGTATTGAACTGTGAGTACCTGGTAGAGCTAGGAATTATCTCCCCCAAAAAAGAACTGGGAAACAAAAGGCTGGCATACCGAAAGGGGAATTATGAAGAGATAAGAAGTTTCCTAAGGGAAATACCTTGGGACACAGACCTCAGAGATAAGTCTGTACAAGATATGATGGACTATGTCACCCAAATGTCTTAGGAGGCAGTAAACAGGTTCATCTCGGCCCAAAGGGAAAAATCCGAGAAGCAACAGAAGAATCCATGGTATAATAGGGCACGTATGGAAGCAAAGAAACTGAACAAACGGGCGTGGAGGAACTTCCGGAAAAACAGAACACCAGAAAGCAGAGAGAGATACCAGAGAACCAGGAATGAGTATGTCAGGGTGAGAAGAGAAGCAGAGAAAAGTTATGAAAATGATATAGCAAACAAAGCCAAGACCGAACCAAAGCTACTCCACAGTCACATCAGAAGGAAAACAACAGTGAAAGAACAGGTTTTGAAAATTAGAACAGGCGAGGACAGGTATACAGAGAATGACAAAGAGGTGTATGAAGAACTCAACAAGAGGTTCCAGGAGGTCTTCACAATAGGACAAGCTGAGGTCACTGTGCTAGGAGAAAGGGAGGTAAACCAGGCGGTGTTGGAATAGTTCGAAATTACGAGAGAGGAGGTCAAGACACACTTGCTGGACCTGGATGTTAGAAAGGCTGTTGGTCCAGACGGGATCTCGCCATGGGTACTGAAAGAGTGTGCAGCGGCACTTTGCTTGCCACTCTCCATAGTGTATAGTAAGTCACTGGAGACAGGAGACCTACCAGAAATATGGAAGACGGCTAACGTGGTCCCAATGTACAAAAAGGGCGACAGGCAAGAGGCACTGAACTACAGGCCAGTGTCCTTGACTTGTATACCATGCAAGCTGATGGAGAAGATCGTGAGAAAAAACCTGGTAACACATCTGGAGAGGAGGGACTTCGTGACAAATCGCCAACATGGATTCAGGGACGATAAATCTTGCCTGACTGGCTTAATAGAATTCTACGACCAGGTGGCAAAGATTAAGCAAGAAAGAGAAAGCTGGGCGGACTGCATTTTCTTGGATTGTCGGAAAGCCTTTGACACAGTACCGCATAAGAGGCTGGTACATTAGCTGGAGAGACAGGCAGGTGTAGCTGGTAAGGTGCTCCAGTGGATAAGGGAGTACCTGAGCAATAGGAAGCAGAGACTTACGGTGAAGGGTGAGACCTAAGATTGGCGTGAAGTCACCAGTGGAGTCCCACAGGGCTCTGTATTTGGTACTATCTTGTTTCTGATATATGTAAATGATCTCCCGGAGGGTATAGATTCATTTCTCTCAATGTTTGCGGACGATGCCAAAATTATGAGAAGGATTAAGACACTGGAGGACAGCTTGAGGCTTCAAGAAGACCTAGACAAGCTGAAGGAATGGTCAAGCAAATGGTTGTTAGCGTTTAACCCAAGCAAATGTAATGTAATGAAGATAGGTGTAGGGAGTAGGAGGCCAGATACAAGGTACTATCTGGAAGATGAAATACTTCAAGAGTCAGAGAAAGAAAAAGACTTGGGGGTTGATATCACGCCAGACCTGTCTCCTGCAGCCCATATCAAGAGGATAACATCAGCGGCATATGCCGGGCTGGCCAACATAAGAACGGCATTCAGCAGCTTGTGTAAGGAATCATTCAGAACTTTGTATACCACATATGTTAGGCCAATCTTGGAGTATGCAGCCTCAGCATGGAGTCCATATCTAGTCAAGGATAAGACTAAATTGGAAAAGGTTCAAAGGTTTGCCACCAGACTAGTACCTGAGCTAAGAGGTATGAGCTACGAAGGGAGACTACGGGAACTAAACCACACTTCGCTGGAAGACAGCAGAGTTAGGGGAGGGGGGACATGATCACCTCATTCAAGATTCTCAAGGGAATTGATAGGGTAGATAAAGACAGTATATTCAACACAAGGGGCACAAGCACCAGGGGACATAGGTGGAAACTGAGTGCCCAAATGAGCCACAGAGATGTTAGAAAGAACTTTTTTAGTGTCAGAGTGGTTGACAAATGGAATACATTAGGGAGTGATGTGGTGGAGGCTGACTCCATACACAGTTTCAAGTGTAGATATGATAGAGCCCAATAGGCTCAGGAATCTGTACACCTGTTGATTGACGGTTGAGAGGCGGGATCAAAGAGCTAAAGCTCAACCCCCGCAAGCACAACTAGGTGATTACACACACACACACACACACACACACACACACACACACACACACACACACACACACACACACACACACACACACACACACACACACACACTAATAATAATCCTTTTGCTTACTGTCTTCTAACAGGGTTTTCTCTCTCTTGTCAGTATTGTGAAGGAGAGGAGGAAGTGGCCACACTGTGGAAGGCGCTGGAGGAGCTGGAGGAGGACATGAGCTATGCTGTGCTGGATGACGACGATGACCAACAAACACAACACCACTCGGCTGAGCGTGACTCTGACAAGGAGGGACCCACACATGTAGTGACCTCCACAGCAATATGCCTGCAGGACCTGGGACTCATGGCCGCTTACCTTGGTCTACATGCTGGCCGCGTACCTGCCCGGTACCGCCACCCGTTCACCCAGAGCAGCATCTACTCCTCCGTGGACAGTGTTGCCAGAGCCCAGGCTGCAGCATACGCCATGTGGGGGGTCCATGTTGGTGACATACGCCGTCGCCCTGGGCGCCTCAGTCAACTGTCTCACCACCGTCGACAAGGAACACCTTCCATGTGGCGCCGCACAGTGTCTGACTACTTCCGCCACCAGGCCACACCCTCACCTCTCCCAGACCATCACTTGGTGGGCTCCTGTCCACACCTGTCTCACCCACCTGTCTTGGCCCACAACCCATTGGCTTATCCTCTCCGGTATGCTGTCTCTCTGCCAGCAGCACTTGACACCCTGCCCTCTCACTCAGAGGACCGGGCACTTGACACCCTGCCCTCTCACTCAGAGGACCGGGCACTTGACACCCTGCCCTCTCACTCAGAGGACCGGGCACTTGACACCCTGCCCTCTCACTCAGAGGACCGGGCACTTGACACCATGCCCTCTCACTCAGAGGACCGGGCACTTGACACCATTCCCTCTCACTCAGAGTACCTGGCACTTGACACCATGCCCTCTCACTCAGAGGACCGGGCACTTGACACCATGCCCCCTGACTCACATTAGCTGGCACTTGTCACCATTTCCCCTTGACTCACATTAGCTGGGACTTGACACCATATCCCCTGACTCACAGTAGCTGGGACTTGACACCATATCCCCTGACTCACAGTAGCTGGCACTTGACACCATATCCCCTGACTCACAGTAGCTGGCACTTGACACCATATCCCCTGACTCACAGTAGCTGGCACTTGTCACCATTTCCCCTTCACTCACAGTAGCTGGCACTTGACACCATATCCCCTTGACTCACAGTAGCTGGGACTTGACACCATATCCCCTGACTCACAGTACTAGCACTTGGCACCATACCATCTCACTCACAGTAGCTGGCACTTGTTACTATATCCCCTGACTCACAGTAGCTGGCACTTGTTACTACATCCCCTGACTCACAGTAGCTGGCACTTGACACCATGTCCCCTGACTCACAGTAGCTGGCACTTGACACCATATCCCCTTGACCCACATTAGCTGGCACTTGACACCATATCCCCTGACTCACAGTAGCTGGCACTTGACACCATATCCCCTGACTCACAGTAGCTGGCACTTGACACCATATCCCCTTGACCCACATTAGCTGGCACTTGACACCATATCCCCTGACCCACAGTAGCTGGCACTTGTCACCATATCCCCTGACTCACAGTAGCTGGCACTTGACACCATATCCCCTGACTCACAGCAGCTGGCACTTGACACCATATCCCCTTGACCCACATTAGCTGGCACTTGTCACCATATCCCCTAACCCACAGTAGCTGGCACTTGTCACCATATCCCCTGACTCACAGTAGCTGGCACTTGACACCATATCCCCTGACTCACAGTAGCTGGCACTTGACACCATATCCCCTGACTCACAGTAGCTGGCACTTGACACCATATCCCCTGACTCACAGTAGCTGGCACTTGACACCATATCCCCTGACTCACAGTAGCTGGTACTTGACACCATATCCCCTGACTCACAGTAGCTGGCACTTGACACCATATCCCCTGGCTCATAGTAGCTGGCACTTGTCACCATATCCCCTGACTCACAGTAGCTGGCACTTGACACCATATCCCCTTGACTCACAGTACCTGGCACTTGACACCATATCCCCTGACTCATAGTAGCTGGCATTTGACACTTGATGTTAATTTTTTACCATTTTGGAAATTTTTTGACACAAAATTGAATATTTTTTTTTCTCCCTTCCTATTTATGCTATAATGCTGAGAGATGAGCAAGTTGAACCAAATTTTATATAAAACTAGTCAAAAAAGTTTGATTGAAATCGAATCATTTTTCATTTATCACATTTTTCCGTAATATGCCCCCCCCCCCTCTCCCCACTAGTGTTCTTGTGTATAACTATTCCTGTACCAAGTCTTAACACTGGTGTGCTTGTGTATAACTATTCCTGTACCAAGTCTTAACACTAGTGTGCTTGTGTATAACTGTTCCTGTACCAAGTCTTAACACTGGTGTGCTTGTGTATAACTATTCCTGTACCAGTCTTAACACTGGTGTGCTTGTGTATAACTATTCCTGTACCAATCTTAACACTTGGAAGGTTTTTTATTAGTATATATGGACTTCGACTTAGCACTAGAGTGCTTTTAATTTAATATAATAAATGATTTACTTAAAGTAATTTTTCACTGTAGCTTGAGTATCATGGTTAGCATATTTATAACTTAAATAATATTTTGTGTTTGTATGTCTTGATATTAGCATGATTAGGTTGTTCCCTTGTGATTACTAAGATGCAACTTAACTTGTACTTGTGAGTAACTATTCTGTTTTAACATTGCCGTGAATGAATTCCCATGATCTTGTAACATAATATGTACTGTTCTCAGTATTGTAAGTTGGTTAAAAGAAAGATCTGTATGGTCTGTCCTTATTTGAAAAGTCATTACTTGTTGACGAGTAATATAAATATTGTCATCTTAGCTCTCTAGTTGTTGAGCTGTGTGGTCATGGTTAGTTGGCCTCAGCTAGCCGTGGTTATTAAACTGTGTGTACATGGTTAGCTGGCCTCAGCTAGTCCTGGTTGATCAGTTGAGTGTTCATGGTCAACCCATCCTCCTGTTTAGATAGTAGTGGTTGTAACTATGTGCGCAAAAGTACAAATATTGACGTACTAAGCAATTGGACAGTAGAATTTGGTACTATTCACTCTATATATTCCGAAAAAAAATGACGCTGAAAAACAAACTTAAATATTCCAAGGCCTAGTATAGAACACATATGTACTATATTATGCCTCAGGTAGCGTGTATTAGGCCTATGGAGATTAAGTTAAGGTAGCTTAGATTGTCTTTGCAACATAAATACAAAACCTATTCCGGTTTGGCCAAATTAGTAGAAATTTCTACTTTATAATTGCATTGTTCGTTTGTATATGTACTATGGTCCTAATGCACTGTGGAGAAATGCCCAACAGACCACTGGGACATTATCTAACACAGTGCATAGTTACACACACAACAGACCACGTGAACATTATCTAACACAGTGCACAGTTACAAACCCATTAAGATTTCAACTTAATTCAACAGAGCAGAAAAAGTTGTTAAACACATATGGCAAAATCTTACTGAAGCGACCATACGAGTCATAAATACTCATACCCCGCCCATGTAAAACAGAAACAAGCAACATTTAGTGGGCCACCCAAAGGCTTAGGGCCCGCGAAGGAATATTCTTGCAAAAAAAAATATATGGTCCTAATCGTTATTATAAGTACAACCAAAACAGGAGGATAGGCTGTCATGGTCAGTTGGTATCAGCTAGCCCTGGTTGTTCTGTTGTGTGTTCATGGCCAGTTAGCATCAGATATCTGCAGTTAATGAGTTGTGTGGTCCATGGCCACTTGACATCAGTTATCTCTGTAATCTGCTGGTGATTATAGAGCTGAGGACGATATGTGTTTATCACTGATATTTAACAATGTGTTTATCACTGATATTTAACAATGTGTTTATCACTGATATTTAACAATGTGTTTATCACTGATATTTAACAATGTGTTTATCACTGATATTTAACAATGTGTTTATCACTGATATTTAACAATGTGCTTATCACTGATATTTAACAATGTGTTTATCACTGATATTTAACAATGTGTTTATCACTGATATTTAACAATGTGTTTATCACTGATATTTAACAATGTGTTTATCACTGATATTTAACAATGTGTTTATCACTGATATTTAACAATGTGTTTATCACTGATATTTAACAATGTGTTTATCACTGATATCTAACAATGTGTTTATCACTGATATCTAACAATGTGTTTATCACTGATATCTAACAATGTGTTTATCACTGATATTTAACACTGTGTTTATCACTGATATTTAACAATGTGTTTATCACTGATATTTAACAATGTGTTTATCACTGATATTTAACAATGTGTTTATCACTGATATTTAACAATGTGTTTATCACTGATATTTAACAATGTGTTTATCACTGATATTTAACAATGTGTTTATCACTGATATTTAACAATGTGTTTATCACTGATATTTAACAATGTGTATACCATGTTATTCAATATACTTTTGTTTTTATTTTTCACAGGATCTGATTCCTATATATTATTTATATGGGTCAAAAAGATTAGTAATGTCAGCCAATATATTTTGGTCAATATGTTTCCCGACTCAATTTAAAATTTTAATATTGATCATGTTTTAATTAACTTATTATAATGACACATTTAATTCAAGAAATGCCTTAATATAGTTCCTGTTGCATTTATGAAACTGCACATGCCTGCATTTTGAAATATGTTTTCTATTGTCAGAGTTTATTTTTTTGCTCTGAATTTATATTGCATCGCTGCACTGAACTAAAATATTGCAAAGGTTTCGCTCAATCAGCTTAGATTTTTCACCTATTCCAGTATCTGATAAAACCTTGTTTTAGGTTAAAATTCTCAACAGCAATATATATTAATGTGTAAGAAAAGTTGTCTTCAATGATTTTGGTTTGTGTTTTGTAGTGGTAATGTCAGCGGGCTAACACGTTAGTGTTCCGTCGTCTCTGATACCTTCCTTACATAGTAGGAATATCTTGGTGGAACCTGCCCCCTTGTTCCTCACTCTTGTCAACAACAGTTCTCATGGAAATAATTCAGATGCGATCTGAGAAAATACAATTATATTGACATCAATGCTCACAGACTTGATACTCTTTATCAGTTCTTCAACAACCATGTTCCAGACATAATACTATTTATCAGTTCTTCAACATCCATGTTCCAGACTTAATACTTTTTATCAGTTCTTCAACATCCATGTTCCAGACTTAATACTCTTTATCAGTTCTTCAACAAAGTGCACGAATTCTGAAATTCTGCGGTTCCAGGAAACTTATTCACTTCTGATATGAAGGCTTGTCTTGCATTCCTCTCCGTCTCACTCATTACTCTTTCCTACTGGTCGTCCTTTCTCAGAACCATCATAAATTCCTGCATACAATTTAGCATCACTTTAACATGAACATTTATGTTCTATGAAAACAGAAGCTAGACTTTCTTTATTCATGATCTTGATTCTTTTTCATCAATTCACGTTTCACATAAAGAGGTGACAGTAAAATTTGAGGAGGACAGACTAGAGGTTGAGCAGCCACATTATGTGAGCCAGGTTGAAGGGCTTCTGGAGATGGCCTCCACTACACTCATAGTGTTTGTCACCTGCTCCACTATCCCACAAAGACAACCCGGGTATTTGGACTAGCCTCCCTGCATTCATATTATTACAGACATAAACAAAACTGAACAGGTAGGCTTTTATCTGAATAAAATTAGATTACGAGAAAACGTTAGCTGATCATAGGTAACGAAATACAGATTTGAATTCAACTCCTTGAAAATTTACAGAATCTGTCTACAAAAACTTGACAGTAATAATGACGCAGGCTTGTGCATTATCAATCATTTATATGTATTATTTAAAAGAGTATTAGCAACATAACATCCTGTTCTCAGTTTAGGCAAGAGATGTTGTCGATCCTCTCATAGGTTAGTTAGACTAATTGAACACAGTTATATTATTCAATAAACCAGGATTAATCTGTATCATCAACAACCATCAAGTGATAAGTAGGTTTACCTCAGGTTTTAAAAAATGTTAAATATTAATTTCACCAAAGAAATATTTAGGCAAAACTGTATGTAATGTGAAACTTTCCATCATTATATTACATGGTGGTGCTGGATACAACGGACCTATTATAGAATCTGGTAATATTTTGCTTGTTTGCTTACCAATTGACTGTTTATATTTGATGTAAACTTATGTATTAGTAGAGCTATGAACATATATATCTTGCCAGATGGTCACACTGTTACCAGTGGTGGAGTTATGTGTAACTCTCCAGATGGTCACATAGTTACCAGTCGTGGAGTTATGTGTAACTCTCCAGATAGTCACACTGTTACCAGTCGTAGAGTTATGTGTAACTCTCCAGATGGTGACAGTTACCAGTCGTGGAGTTATGTGTAACTCTATATATCATGTTGCTGTGTGAGTTTTTTCTTAAATTATCACATTTATTACTTTAGAATTTAATGAACAAAATTCTTTAAAACTCTTGTTTACTCTTTTGTAAGCTGAACAGGAAATAAAATAATAAACAAACATTCTGTTCACCAATGGAATTTGAGGAAGTTCCTTAACTAGTTATCACAGTTCTAACTAATTTGGGAAATTTGCTATATTTGCCTCACACATCTCCATTCATTATAAAAATACAAAAAAAATACAAAATTATGATTTATAATGTTATTTCTGATTTCGAGATGTTACTTTGTCACGGTTTTCATTACATATATTTGTGAAATACATGTCAGAAATAATAAATAATTAATCCACATTTTTTTTAATGATCCCTTATTGAAACAAGAAAATAACACTGACCTAATTATTAATTGATTGAATAACTAGAAAGTTTAAAATTGCATGATGAATATATATATATATATATATATATATATATATATATATATATATATATATATATATATATATATATATATATATATATATATATATATAAATATATATATATATATATATATATATATATATATATATATACATATATATAAATATATATATATATATATATATATATATATATATATATATATATATATATATATATATATATATATATATATATATATATTATTAAATATGACCGAAAAAGTAAGATTAATAATTCTAACACGAATTTTCTCAATCTTTCGTACATTACGCTTCACTGTTGGAGGTAAATCAAAAATCAGTTCTCCAAAATTCATTTTTATTTCTAGTCTGACGCGACACGGGCGCGTTTCGTAAAACTTATTACATTTTCAAAGACTTTAGTTCACAAATACACAACTGATTAGAACTTACGTATTTCCGATTTTATATCTACATTTGAGTGAGGTGGGAGGGGTGATGTGGCATTAACACAAGACAGAACAAGAGGGGATATTAATAGGGTATTAAAAGTATCAACACAAGACAGAACACAAACAATGGGTATTGAATAGAAGTGTTTGTAGAAAGCCTATTGGTCCATATTTCTTGATGCTTCTATATTGGAGCGGAGTCTTGAGGTGGGTAGAATATAGTTGTGCAATAATTGGCTGTTGATTGCTGGTGTTGACTTCTTGATGTGTAGTGCCTCGCAAACGTCAAGCCGCCTGCTATCGCTGTATCTATCGATGATTTCTGTGTTGTTTACTAGGATTTCTCTGGCGATGGTTTGGTTGTGGGAAGAGATTATATGTTCCTTAATGGAGCCCTGTTGCTTATGCATCGTTAAACGCCTAGAAAGAGATGTTGTTGTCTTGCCTATATACTGGGTTTTTTGGAGCTTACAGTCCCCAAGTGGGCATTTGAAGGCATAGACGACGTTAGTCTCTTTTAAAGCGTTCTGTTTTGTGTCTGGAGAGTTTCTCATGAGTAGGCTGGCCGTTTTTCTGGTTTTATAGTAAATCGTCAGTTGTATCCTCTGATTTTTGTCTGTAGGGATAACGTTTCTATTAACAATATCTTTCAGGACCCTTTCCTCCGTTTTATGAGCTGTGGAAAAGAAGTTCCTGTAAAATAGTCTAATAGGGGGCATAGGTGTTGTGTTAGTTGTCCTCTGAAGAGACAACTAACCCAACTAGTTTAAGCAGTGCTGGTAGAAAAGATGAAATAGTCAGCTTCGCGTGGATTTGAAGAAAAAAAAAAATCTAATCTATTCTATCAAGTAGTGGATTAAAGTCTACACACACTCTAAACACTCGCCCAGGGAGAGTAGTTTTTGTTGGAGATAAATATATATATATCTCTCTCTCTCTCTCTCTCTCTATATATATATATATATATATATATAGAGAGAGAGAGAGAGAGAGAGAGAGAGAGAGAGAGAGAGAGAGAGAGAGAGAGAGAGAGAGAGAGAGAGAGAGAGAGAGAGAGAGAGAGAGAGAGAGAGAGAGAGAGAGAGAGAGAGAGAGAGAGAGAGAGAGAGAGAGAGAGAGAGAGAGAGAGAGAGAGAGAGAGAGAGAGAGAGAGAGAGAGAGAGAGAGAGAGAGAGAGAGAGAGAGAGAGAGAGAGAGAGAGAGAGAGAGAGAGAGAGAGAGAGAGAGAGAGAGAGAGAGAGAGAGAGAGAGAGAGAGAGAGAGAGAGAGAGAGAGAGAGAGAGAGAGAGAGAGAGAGAGAGAGAGAGAGAGAGAGAGAGAGAGAGAGAGAGAGAGAGAGAGAGAGAGAGAGAGAGAGAGAGAGAGAGAGAGAGAGAGAGAGAGAGAGAGAGAGAGAGAGAGAGAGAGAGAGAGAGAGAGAGAGAGAGAGAGAGAGAGAGAGAGAGAGAGAGAGAGAGAGAGAGAGAGAGAGAGAGAGAGAGAGAGAGAGAGAGAGAGAGAGAGAGAGAGAGAGAGAGAGAGAGAGAGAGAGAGAGAGAGAGAGAGAGAGAGAGAGAGAGAGAGAGAGAGAGAGAGAGAGAGAGAGAGAGAGAGAGAGAGAGAGAGAGAGAGAGAGAGAGAGAGAGAGAGAGAGAGAGAGAGAGAGAGAGAGAGAGAGAGAGAGAGAGAGAGAGAGAGAGAGAGAGAGAGAGAGAGAGAGAGAGAGAGAGAGAGAGAGAGAGAGAGAGAGAGAGAGAGAGAGAGAGAGAGAGAGAGAGAGAGAGAGAGAGAGAGAGAGAGAGAGAGAGAGAGAGAGAGAGAGAGAGAGAGAGAGAGAGAGAGAGAGAGAGAGAGAGAGAGAGAGAGAGAGAGAGAGAGAGAGAGAGAGAGAGAGAGAGAGAGAGAGAGAGAGAGAGAGAGAGAGAGAGAGAGAGAGAGAGAGAGAGAGAGAGAGAGAGAGAGGGAGGGAGAGAGAGAGGGAGAGAGAGAGACACCCCATTGTGACGGCAGTGGTACACCCCATTGCCGTCACTCCCCCAGTGAGAGGGGGGTGGTAAGTGGAACAGACGGAGTCGCTGACCATAGCTACATCTCCCTTTCCTTAACGAAACGCAGTGGGTAATGAATACCCGGCCACTTCCGCCCGTGTCTGAGGAAGTAATGGCAGTCATTGCATACCCACTGGGAGGGGAAGATATAACCAGCTACTTGGAAATGCTCTTCAGTTACCCTCTGACCAGTGGGCAGTACACACACACACACCCCTCTGCGGACTTTGAAAAACGCTTAAGGGTAAGTGGATAATGGTTCACATCCGTCCAGGTCTGTCACCTATACACTCCCATACATTGTTACATAAAACAGACCTTCTCCACCAACTGTTGCCTCATCTCATTCACAGCTTAAGAGTGAGTGCTCTCTCTTTCTCATCCTCCTCCTCCTCCACAATTCCTACCATGTATGGCCGAACTATTACCCTCATGGATCATTACCAAACACAGTTGCATAACTTGAAGAAAATAGACTTGAAAAACGATTAAGGGTAAATGGTCTGCTCGCTCGCTCCTACCCTCCTCCTCTCTCACTTCCGGCTGTGTGCATAGCTCCAAGAAAATAATGGATGTCAAAAACCACAAATAGCCCTAAGCACTCTCACGCCGAGGGGGAGCTCCCCTCACTCTTCCATCACCCCTCCCCCACCCTAAACAACATATCCGCCTATGTTGGGACCCCTCACACCTACACACAGCCTCTACATAGCTTACTTACTATCATCAAAACTATTATCTACACACAGGATTAAGTCTACGGCAAACACACATACATATTCATTTACTCTTTCCACATATTCCACTCATATCCTTGTATTTCTTACTCTACCACATAGTCCACATACTCTCCTACACCCCCAACAACATGACCTCCCATCTTTCCTGACCGCATACCCAAACACCGGACGCTCACACGCGTCCGACACGCCCCACTTCCGGGAAAATTCCCCCAAAACCCTTTGCGACTATGACCGCGCACCCCACCTGGACCAGCTGGCTCTCATAGAGCCACCTGGCCAGATGGTGCGCACAGTCGTAGGCGTATATTTCACTACTCACGTGCAGTGAGTCAGATTACAAGTGTGTGATTCATTCATTATTGTGCAGTGATATACGAGGGAATTATACCAGTGTTAGTGTCGCCCTAACCCCCCCGCCCCCACCCAGCGCCCAGGCCGGGAAGTCCCTGCTCTCCCCTTCCTACCCACCCCACCACGTCGCCTTCCCACCCACGAGGCCACCTTGCCACCCGCCCATAGAAGCCGGGAGGCTCCCATGTGTGTCTACGCCACCCACCCACCCAATGTATACCCACATATTGTGTAGTGGGTGTATACCCACACTTTGTATAGAGGTGGTATATGTATTACCACTCATCTGAGTAGTAAGTGCCACGGCCAGCTGATCATCACCCCAGCCTCCAACCGCCGTCCACCCTCCCGCCCAGCGCCCGCCCAGCGCCCGCCCATGTCGCAGCTCTCAACAGATAGCCAGGCTTCTCCAAGCCAAGATGAGCCATCAAGCAGGGGTAGACAAGGTAGATGTCAGACATGTGACAGGGTATGCTATATCCGGTTGAGGGACGATAATGTGCGCATTCATTCCAACAACAGAGTCAGGTGTTTGGGTTCTGAGCGCCCTCCCAGGGAGAACACCAATCAACAGCCCACACCGCCCGTAAGGCAAAACACCTCCCAGACCTTCATTCCCACAGAAAATTTATTAGAAGCTATCAAAGCAACATCGGCCAGAACCTTGCAACACATCCCTAAAGCAGCCCGCCCCATGCAGCAGCCAAATTATCTGCCCTCCTGAGGAAGGTCAACGACTCTCCTGGAACGACCCAAGCATGGCACAACCTCCTAATGTTTGGCAGCATATGTCTAGCCACCCCTGCAAGGAGAGACAAAACCTTAGCTGCCTCAGTCATCAAAGCTATAAATGATTTTCCCAGGGAGGACAACCAGGTGCGCCTTCCCACTCGCGCGAGAAACACCCACGGCAGGAAGAGCAACAGTGGCATATCCGAGACATCAAAAATCAGAACATCAGTCACCAAGAAAATAGAAGAAGGAAACACTATTGGCGCAAAACGAGTCATCACCAGTGAGGACTCAATTGCCGACAGAGATGCCGCAACAGCTCAAGCCCTAAAGGAGAAACACCCACCCAGGGCTCCACGTGAGGACGACATTGTACAAGTGGGGCTACCGGAGCAGAACCTCTCTGGGTGGCTGAATCTGTGGTCCATAAAGCAGCCATGTCCTTCCCTACAGGATCAGCAGGTGGGTTCACAGGACTAAAACCCAACCACCTCAAGCAAATGCTCAACCCTGCACTGGGTGACATTGCAAAGAACCTCTTGGTGGAACTAACCAGATTCACCAACACATGTCTAGCTGGCAACATACCAGCGTCCATAAGACCTATCTTTTTTGGAGCATCTCTCTGTGCTCTCAAGAAAAAGGATGGAGGGATCAGGCCAATAGCTGTGGGCAATTCTCTCCGGCGTCTCGTCGCAAAGGCAGCTGCAAGAACAGTTAGTGATGCAGAGGCCAACATGCTGAAGCCAAAACAGCTCGGGTTTGGCATTCCACAAGGGTGTGAGGCAGCAGCCCATGCAGCTCGAGCCTTCATCGCCAACATCACAGACGAAAAGACCCTTATCAAGCTAGATTTCAAAAATGCCTTCAATTTGGTGCAGAGGGATGCTGTACTCCGTGCGGTTCATAGTCATTTCCCTTCCCACTACCCTTTTGTACATTCATGCTACAGTATGGATCTTAAGCTACTTTTTGGCGAACATGAAATTGACTCGCGAGAAGGCGTTCAACAGGGTGACCCCCTTGCTCCTCTCCTTTTCTGCTTAGTCATCAAACAAGTCACAGAGGTCCTGTCCAGCGAGCTTAACATCTGGTTCTTGGATGATGGTACCCTAGCTGGTTCCCAAGACTCAATCCTGGAGGACATCAGAAAAATCCAGGAGCAAGGTGCAGTTTTAGGCCTCACCCTGAACCCTTCTAAATGTGAAATAATATTTTCCAACCAGGGCATCGTAGAGAGAATAGAGGGTCTTCTGCCAAATATCCATAAAACTAAATCTGAAAACAGCACACTCCTAGGAGCTCCCCTGGGGTTGAAAGCCATCGATGAAGTCCTTGATAAGAAAATCGCCGACCTTAAGAGGATGGCTGGGAGGATTGAGGATATTGATGCTCATGATGCACTCTACCTCATCACCAGATGTCTGTCCCTCCCCAGGTTAACCTACTTTCTGAGGTGTTCACCATCTTACAGTAGCCAAAAACTAAGTGAGTATGACCGGTTACTGAAATCAATGCTAGAGAAAGCCCTCAACCTCTCTCTCGATGACCTACAGTGGAAACAAGCCTCTCTTCCCGTAAGACTTGGGGGCCTCGGAGTTCGAACAGCAACGCAAATCGCAGTTCCAGCCTTCCTGTCCTCCTTATCAGCATCCGACGACCTTGTGAAGGAAATTCTACCTGCCCACTTACATCAGCTGGCAGGTGTACATGATCCCAATTTTACACGCTGTGCCACAGAGTGGGCCTCTCGTGCAGGCCAATCACCTCAACCACCATCCCCAAAAGCCCACAAGCAATCCAGCTGGGATGGCCCCATTGTAGACCAAGTTGCTGCAGAGTGCCTGGGTGCTGTAACAACACAACACGACATTGCTCGCCTCACAGCAGTAGCAGCACCACATGCAGGGGATTTCCTGTTAGCAACCCCAACGTCGGCAACTGGCACGCGTCTCACACCACACGCCCTCCGAATTGCTGTGGCCCTCCGCCTTGCTGCCCCAATCCACACCAGATATACGTGTATTTGCGGCGAGGTGGTGGTTGACAGGTACGGCCACCATGGCCTACTCTGCCAAAGCACAGGGGGATGGCACTCGAGGCACAGTGAAGTTAACGACATCGTCAAGAGGAGCCTCACCACAGCTGGATGCCCAGCTGAAAGAGAGCCCCGTTACCTAACGCCCCATAACTCTGATGCTCTTATTGGTCGCCCGGATGATATCACAGTGAACCCCTGGAAGAATGGCAAGCAGTTGGTATGGGACTACACGTGCGTATCAACCCTGGCTAACACCTACATTAACCTCAGTGTTGCACAACCAGGTGGCGCTGCCACCCACAGGGAAGCAGACAAATCCCGTAAGTATAGAGAACTGGATCACCACTACAATTTTGTCCCCATTGCTTTTGAGACACTCGGCGCCTGGGGTAAAAGTGCTACCAGTTTTTTGAAGGAACTGGGTTTTAGGCTCATTGAAACAACAAGGGACCCAAGAGCTGCAAGCTTTCTTTTCCAGCGC
The DNA here is from genome assembly GCF_040958095.1 of Procambarus clarkii. Lineage (NCBI taxonomy): Eukaryota > Metazoa > Arthropoda > Malacostraca > Decapoda > Cambaridae > Procambarus > Procambarus clarkii. The sequence continues at coordinate 8,082,906 of NC_091219.1, forward strand.
CTCAGTGTGCCGATACAGAGGGGAAATGCGCACTGAATCCAGGGTTCCTGCCCGCCATCTGAGGAGCTGGAGGAACTCGACAACCTATGATAACCATCTTTGTAACCCATATGTAACTCATTTTTTGTAACAAAGTTCAAATAAAGTAAAAATATATGTGTACATACAAAAGAATGGGGGTGGCAGGAGAAGATAATATCAGTGTTCAGTGAGCAACCACAAGGTCTCCTCTGAATACTTTTTATTTTCTTCTCCGAGGCTATGGGTCCCCACATTGGCACCAGAGGTGGTACCCTCACAAACTTTTATATACATATATATATATATATATATATATATATATATATATATATATATATATATATATATATATATATATATATATATATTAGTATATTTTGGTAGCAGTCTTTCCTGTAGACATATATTATTAAATATGACCGAAAAAGTAAGATTAATAATTCTAACACGAATTTTCTCAATCTTTCGTACATTACGCTTCACTGTTGGAGGTAAATCAAAAATCACTTCTCCAAAATTCATTTTTATTTCTAGTCTGACGCGACACGGGCGCGTTTCGTAAAACTTATTACATTATATGTGTTACGTGTATGTGTTAACTAAAGTCTTTGAAAATGTAATAAGTTTTACGAAACGCGCTCAAGTGTCGCATCAGACTAGAAATAAAAATGAATTTTGGAGAATTGATTTTTGAATTACCTCCAACAGTGAAAAGAAATGTACGAAAGATTGAGAAAATTCGTGTTAGAATTATTAATCTTACTTTTTCGGTCATATTTAATAATATATGTCTACAGGAAAGACTGCTACCAAAATATACTAATATTCGAAAAACAATTAATTCATGAAAACTTGGCTTATTAGGCAAATCGGGCCTTGCATAGTAGGCTGAGAAGTGCGTTCTGGCTACTAGGTACATTATATATATATATATATATATATATATATATATATATATATATATATATATATATATATATATATATATATATATATATATATATATATATATATATATATATATATATATATATATATATATACATATAATGTTAACTGTACCAATGACATATTATGTAGGTCTTCATTAGGGGAATGGGTTATATTTTGAAAATGCAAAGATGAGAAGTATTGCCATTTATTTGAATAATAACGCTATTTATCGAATTTTAGAGACTTCGACAATCATTATTCGCATCTTTATTTTTTTTTTATTTTTTTTTTTTTTGAGATATATACAAGAGTTGTTACATTCTTGTACAGCCACTAGTACGCGTAGCGTTTCGAGCAAGTCCTTAATCCTATGGTCCCTGGAATACGATCCCCTGCCGCGAAGAATCGTTTTTTCATCCAAGTACACATTTTACTGTTGCGTTAAACAGAGGCTACAGTTAAGGAATTGCGCCCAGTAAATCCTCCCCGGCCAGGATACGAACCCATGACATAGCGCTCGCGGAACGCCAGGCGAGTATCTTACCACTACACCACGGAGACTGCCGTATTACAAACTTTGAAATCATTAGGCTTAGAGCGTGACTCAATACTTGCTTATGACACCCTTAATAAGGAAAGGATGATATTGGCCTCTGACTTATCTACCATTCAAACAAAAGGCTCCCTTCCCGTGGAGATATCTGTCAACTTATGTATGAAGCTTGAATTTGGTTCTGGCGTTATATAAAATAGGTTGGTTTTACTGTTTGCTGACAAAACTGGGGTTTTATCCATTGACGGACACAGAAACGTCCTATGTGATGTGCATACTAAAACATAATGAATTGTCGTGATAATAATATAAACTTAAAACAAACTATTTGCTCAGGTACATTACCTAGGTTGTTCTAATGCGGAAGAGATTGTACATTTCAATATTTTAACAATGAGGCCTATAATCGTTACAAATAATATTCCTCCAACTCACAGTAGGGAGTCTATGGGTCACTGTGTGTGTATATATATTGATGTAGTTAAACATCGAATGTTTTTTTTTAACAGTTATGCCTTGACCCCGGATACATATGGTCATTATTTCGTGGAGTTTATTAAAAAGAACAATATCTCAGAAGTGTATAGCATGCATCACAGACTCCAGAGTGCTTTTAGTCTCGTCTGCGGGCTATATTGCATCATGTTTGTTCACAGAATAAGGCACTGGGCTTATCTTCTGCCTTGTATTATTTACATAATGTATTTTCTGGAGTAACTTTAAAATTAAATGATAAACGGGTCCTTGCCTATGTACGACGATATTTCTTTATGAAACAGCTTTGTATGAAGACATTTCGTAGAGGTCTGACTGTTGGTTCTTATCTATGGTGTAGGGAATATTTCTGTTACTTACTTAACCTGAATAACTGACTAAAAAGTGGATCAGGAGGGGTAGGGGAAGGGTGAATATCCTATAAAACCCCAGACAGGTACCAACCCTCTCCATTACTGCCCTATGTTACCTACAAAATGGAAGGTACCACTCAAAAACAATATCATAGATTGATGTCCATGAAGGACCGGGTGAGTATCGATTGTAGTTCTTGACATATATTATTTATATTTTTGTAATATTAGTTTTTTATTAGTTAATTTCCTTCTTTTCTTTAGAACAGTCAAGTCCACATTTGCCGAGTTATAATTCTACGAGGGAGTTCTATCGTGAACGAACTGCTGTTTCGTAGTCTAATTGATGACACTTGTTGTAGAGGTCACAAGTCTGTGGTTTCAGGGGCTGAGACAAGTAGTATTTTTACTTTGTGAATTAGTAAACTTATTCTAATAACAGAAATAAATATATATACTTTTTATTTAATCATCATACATTTTAAATCATACTTACAGATTATACATTCCGCCCCCCCTCTCTGCCAAGGGCCCCCCCAACATAGAAAAGGACCTACCCCCCACAGATAAGCAGCTTCCACCCCCACTACTTGCCAGTGAGGAGGAAGAGAAGTCAGCTGTCGCTAAAAAAACTAGGGTAGAGGACAATGAAGGACATCTGCTCATCATGGTGGAGACTCCAGCAACTGATATGGTGAGTGATATGGCTTAGAATTCTACTCAGAGGTGGAGGAGGAAGAAGAGTGGAAAGGGTATAACTACTTTTATGAACATTTTATGTTATTTTGTAGCCTTTACCTAATAAATAAATTAATAACAAAAATGTTTTTTATTCCTCAAATGGGCCATATTATAGACCGTACTTCTGGGTGATTGTGGTTCCCTTTAACTCTTTAAAAGAGAGGAAGGAGTGATCACTCGCCCTTGTATGGGAGGCAGTTGACGCAAGTGTTTTTTGCCCTGAGACACGATCGGTCAAGCCGGAAGAGATTGACCACACCTGAACAAATACTTGAATGAATTTATATAATATCTACCAACTATGTCAATTTACCACTACAGGCACAGTCTTGTGGGGTACATGAAGCTGTAATTGTTGGTTTAACTAACCATAAAAGCCTTTCTTCCTATATTTATAGGAAGAAAGACTATACATTAATAATAGACTATTATTTCTGCTTTCTCCCCCTATAATAGACTATTATTTCTGAAAAATTATAACGCACACTTATTAAGGACTATTTTCACATAACTTCGACTGTGGCCATTAAGTGTCAGAATACTCACCCCTGGGTGTCGTTCTCCTTGGACGAGGACCCGCCGCCGATCACCTCCACCACATATTGGAGCCATTTGACGGTACATTTTCCTGGGAGCAACAGGCAAACCCATCTCCAAATGCTGGATGCTACCGGCTGACTTATTCTCGATTGTAGAGTCAATGACCTCTATCCCACTATTAACACACTTACCGCCTAATTAACAGTTCATTTTGCTGGGGTCTACAGGTACGACTCCCACTACTAGCATTGCTTCACAATTATTAGTATTGTTACAATATTATCATAGGTTCTGTATTATTAGCAGTGTTTCAGCAATATTAGATCTGTTTTTGAATAATGAGCATTGTTTCAGAATTATTCGCAGCTGTTTAAAAATTATTTGTTCTCTTTCAAACTTATCAGCATTATTTCACAATTATCAGCATTGTTTGAGGCTTTAGAGTATTGTTACAGTAATATGTATTGATTCAGAATTTCAGTATTATTTCCAACACTTTCATAATTATTTGTTTTGCTTCTGTATTTTCATCAATGTATCAAAATTATTTGCATTGCTTCAGCATTATTTCAGATTGATTAGCAATATTCCAGAATTATTCGCAATGTTTCCTTATTATTATATATATCTATCAGTATTATAAGCATTGATTTAGAATTACTGGCATTATTTCAGCATTATTAGCATACTTGAGAATTATTAGCATTGTTTCAATACCATATGAACTGTTTAAATATTATTAGCATTGCTTGAGAATTATTATAATTGCTTCATTAAAATAAGAATTGTTTCAGCATTATTAGCATTGTTTATGTATTGTTAGCATTCTCTTAGCAATACATGGAGTGTGTACTTAACACCAAGCTGACTACTGATACCGGACTTAACACCACATTGACTCCTGGTACCGGTCCTAACACGAAGGTGACAGGACGACACGTGCGGACAGTGTGAGGTGAAGGTAATGCCGCCAAGGCAAGGACGCCATGCATTAGACTGGTGGTGCATCAGCGATATTCCCATGACTGTCACACCACAGTTAACCAAGTTTGAAATAATTTACTGGGATGTGAGTGTGGCCGACCAATTACGTTAGTGTTATAACTTATAACTTATAGTGTTCGTACTTGTCACCCGGCCATTGACTCTACGTGTCAGTCGCCAGGCTTAGCAGGACTATTCAGGCACCTGCTACGGGTGTAGAGTGGAGAAGGTAAGGCCCGCACTGGTGCCTTGTTATGAGACCCTGTGTGGTGACGTCGCCACATGTGTCATAAGGGTCGGGATTGTAGTAATCACACATTTAGGGTCGTAGTTACCGATGTTTTCAGTGCTTCATTATTCATTTAGTTATTTCAGTAATATACATGTGAAGGGAGTCTGCGTGACTCGTACAAAGTTTTCATGTAGACCAGAGTATTTTTTATACTCAGTATGTAGTCAAGTGATTTCGTGTGTGTGATGATTTCACTGTGTTATCTCTCAGTGCCATAAAACTCGTTGTTGTGTACTTTTGTTACATACGTTTTCTTTCAGAGATCATTACTGGGTATCAGTTCTTGCAATATTATTTGACAAAGTGTTGTGATACTGATTGACAGAGTGACGATGACTGGTGTGTACTCCAGTCATCGTCACATGAAACTGTCAGTGTGATAAGCAGGTATCACTGGAGTTATCACGAGTGTTTAGGTTAGTTCATTCTGTGCCTCACCGGTGGTGGAGACAGGTGATCTTAAAGCATACTAACTCTCCTGGAGTCATTCCAACCTGGATTATGCTGATTGTTTAGCTTTACTGGCGTTACATTTAACGTGTAAACCCTCGTAGTGTAATAGTGTTAAGCTTGGTCAGTAAACCTATGTTAGTATTACGAAAGATTTCCTTTTAACTCCTCTCTAAGTTCTGCCACACGCCTAGATACGTTAGTGTACTTAAGTCCCCTTTGGCATACCTGGGTAGTGCTGCTTCACAGCTCTGCATCTTATTTATCAAAACATTTGGTGGGAACCCCTTAGTTACTTACGCCCTATGACGTCTTTTTCGATTACGATTTACTTTTACTAGATTACGTCCTAGTAACGAGAGATGACGATATTCTGGTGGTGGATATTACCACCTTGTGTAATACTCTCAAATATCGCAACACCGGAGTCGTGACTGTTGTTCTCGCCACAATGCACCACATGCATTAATGGCCTGCAGATCCTGAACCCTTGCTCAGTGTTACAGGCTGTTACAATCGTTGCAAGTGTGAAAATCCATTTCATCTCATTCAGTATTATTAGCAATGAATCAGCATGATTAGCATTGCTTCAATATTATTAGAATTGCTTAAATATTATTAGCATTGTTTCAGTTCGGGCAATAAGTGAAATTCTGACTAGGCTTCTGTTGAAGCCTCAGGATCGCCAAAGGTTTCAATTGAATCCCAGGTTTAATTGTTTTTCAGCATGTTCTGGTTAAGTGGTTTAGATGTAGGCTTGGAAGTGCAAAGTGAGCAGGTTGGAATCCTCATCACAGCTCCTACTAATTTTCTCATTTTTTTAGCATTTTTTAATTGTTTTAATATTATTATCATTCCTTCAGTACTATTAGCATTGTTTCATTATTATTTGCACTGTTGCAGAACTATTAGCATGGTTTCTGAATTATTGGCATTGCTTTCAGCATTTGTTCCACGTTATCAGCTATTTTTTCATTATTTCATTATTATTAGCATTTTTAAGCATTATTAGCATTGATGCAGTATTATTATCATTATTTCATTACTCTGATTCAGAAATATTAACATTATTTCAGAATTATCATTATTTTTTATCTTCCATTTTTTCTGAAACTGTTTCATGGTTTCAGCATTACTTGCATTGTTTCAGAATTATTAGTATTGTTTCTACATAACTAAAAATTTATCAGTATATTATCATTTCTTCAGAATTATCATAGTTTCAGTATAACTAGCATATTTTCAAAATTATTGTCATTGTTTCAATGTTATCATTATTTCAGTTTTTCCGAACAGGTTTTTTTCTTTTAAATTGTTAGTATTGTTCCAGAATTATCAGCACTGCTATAGAACTATTAGACAAATTTCTGAATTATTTTGATAGTTCAAATACTGTAATTATTATTAGCATATAGTCAACAAATTTTGCATTGCACCAGTTTCATTTGTGTTTATTTATAATCAACATTGCTTCGGTGTTTTTGAATTGTTTAAGTGTTATTGGAATAGTTTCAGAATTACTTTGATTTTAAATATTCATAAAAGCACTAAACAGCTAGTATTAAGCACGACAACCCCAAAGAATGATGTGATTTGATAAAATACTATATTCAAGATTACTATCAGAGTGCCGTCGGGATAGTGGGGAAAATAGCCTCGGCTACCATCATCTTTTGAACGGTCGTGATGGTCGAGAGGTTAAGGTGTCATGTACACCTTAGGCCTGTACACCTGGAGGCCTGGTCGACGACCGGGATGCTAAGCCCCAGAAGCACCTCAAGATATACACCAGTTGCATAGTGATCCTGGCAGTATGGGTTCGAGTCACTTCTGGGATGTGAGTTTTTGGTTGCATATATGCCTGGGGACCATTCAGGCTTGTTCATATATATATATATATATATATATATATATATATATATATATATATATATATATATATATATATATATATATATTAGTTTATTTTGGTAGCAGTCTTTCTTGTAGACATATATTATTAAATATGACCGTGAACGCCAAGAAATCTGGACTCCACCTGCCAAAGATCATTGGGGAATACAAACTTGGATATGCGTATGGAAATGTCAAGACACACAAGCCTGGAAACCCACTTCGGCCAATCATTAGCCAGATACCCACACCCACGTACAGACTGGCGAAGCGACTCAACGGCCTGCTGACTCCTTATGTCCCATGCGCCTTCAGCCTGAAGTCGCCAAAGGAATTTGTTGACTTACTGCGGGGCACACGGGCCACAGGAATAAGAGCCTCGTTGGACGTAGAATCGCTGTTCACTAACGTACCAGTGGACGATACAATCGGGATGATAGCCGACAGAGTGTATCGTGATCCAGCCTGTACTCCTCTTGACATACCAGAAAATATCCTAAGGAAACTACTCCAAGCTTGTACTAAAGAGGCACCCTTCTTGAGCCCGGATGGGCACATGTATAAGCAAGTAGATGGGGTCGCCATGGGTTCTCCCCTAGGTGTCCTGTTTGCAAACTTCTACATGGGTACCATCGAGCAAAAAGTCTTAGTCGACATGAACATGAAACCGGCCATATACTGCAGGTATGTTGACGACATTTTTACACAGGTACCTGATGTCAGACATCTGCAGGAGTTGAAGGAGGCATTTGAGCGGAGTTCCGTGCTGCGTTTCACTTACGAGATGGAAAAGGATGGGAAGCTGCCCTTTCTAGATGTAACAGTCATGGAAAAGAGCGGAGGTTTCCACACTGCAGTCTACACTAAGGAAACGAACATAGGAATGTGCCTAAATGCCAAAAGCAACTGCCCAGATAGGTACAAGAGGAGTGTTGTTAACGCATATGTCGACCGTGCTCTCAGCCACAGCTCAGAATGGAAGCAAGTCGACGAAGAACTCTGTAGGGTAAGGCAGGTCCTAGTCAACAACGTCTTCTCCAATGGTTTCGTCGAAGACATCATAAGAAGGAAAGTGAAACGCCATGCAACCTCTGAAGAGACAACCAACACAACACCTATACCCCCTATTAGACTATTTTTCAAGAACTTCTTTTCCACAGCTCATAAAACGGAGGAAAGGGTCCTAAAAGATATTGTTAATAGAAACGTTATCCCTACAGACAAAAATCAGAGGATACAACTGACGATTTACTATTAAACCAGAAAAACGGCCAGCCTACTCATGAGAAACTCTCCAGACACGAAACAGAACGCTTTAAAAGAGACTAACGTCGTCTATGCCTTCAAATGCCCTCTTGGGGACTGTAAGCTCCAAAAAACCCAGTATATAGGCAAGACAACAACATCTCTTTCTAGGCGTTTAACGATGCATAAGCAACAGGGCTCCATTAAGGAACATATAATCTCTTCCCACAACCAAACCATCGCCAGTGAAATCCTAGTAAACAACACAGAAATCATCGATAGATACAGCGATAGCAGGCGGCTTGACGTTTGCGAGGCATTACACATCAAGAAGTCAACACCAGCAATCAACAGCCAATTAATGCACAACTATATTCTACCCACCTCAAGACTCCGCTCCAATATAGAAGCATCAAGAAATATGGACCAATAGGCTTTCTACAATCACTTCTATTCAATACCCATTGTTTCATGTTCTGGCTTGTGGTGATGAAATTAATACCTTATTAAATACCACTTCACTCAAATGTAGATATAAACAAAATCGGAGATGTGTAAGTTCAATTCAGTTGTGTATGTGTTAACTAAAGTCTTTGAAAATGTAATAAGTTTTACGAAACGCGCTCAAGTGTCGCGTCAGACAAAAAATAAAAATGAATTTTGGAGAATTGATTTTTGAATTACCTCCAACAGTGAAAAGAAATGTACGAAAGATTGAGAAAATTCGTGTTAGAATTATTAATCTTACTTTTTCGGTCATATTTAATAATATATATATATATATATATATATATTGTGACGGTAACGCGTTGGTGTTCGGCTGTTCAAAGCTAGGGGTATGGCCTCGTCACATAGTATTAAAAAAAAATAGAAAATCTGGAACTTCGTCTGTGGTAAGGTAAGGAGAAGACACACAAAACACAAGTAAACTTTAACAATGAAATTTTAATTACGTTAAATAAACAAAACATGAATAAAATGGACAAACAAATTCGTATAATAAAATCAATCAATCAAAATAATAAGAATAATTAAATGACACAATGAAAAGTTACGTTAAGACAAGTGAGCAAAATAACAAGAAGTGCAATATACAAGTAAATGAAAGGTGCAGAATATTGGCTTTAAGCTATCACCTCTCTCAGTACACGTACGCCAAAGCTTACGTCTAGCAGGGAGAAGTGTTAACTGTGAGAAAGCACGGAATATTCTGAGGACTGAGGTCGTGGCGGCCCCAGACATCAAGTAGTATGGGGGGGTGAGTTCAGTTGCAGCCCGACCGGCGACCAATCAGCGAGTAAGACAGGTAGTTTGGTGGTTTGAGTCTGAGCAGGTGTCCCTGGCTGCATACGTTTTGCGCTCTGGCAAACCTTGCTGGTGTTGTTGTCGTTGTTGGACATTTCTTCCTTAGTAGTTTTATATAGATATAACGACGTAATTGTGGAGGGAAGAGCAGGCTCAATCTCTTGAAGGAGATTATCGTCACAATATATATATATATATATATATATATATATATATATATATATTAGTATATTTTGGTAGCAGTCTTTCCTGTAGACATATTTTATTAAATATGACCGAAAAAGTAAGATTAATAATTCTAACACGAATTTTCTCAATCTTTCGTACATTATGCTTCACTGTTGGAGGTAAATCAAAAATCACTTCTCCAAAATTCATTTTTATTTCTAGTCTGACGCGACACGGGCGCGTTTCGTAAAACTTATTACATTTTCAAAGACTTCACAAATACACAACTGATTAGAACTTGCGTTTCCCTGATTTTATATCTACATTTGAGTGAGGTGGGAAGGGTGATGTGGCATTACATTTGAGTGAGGTGGGAAGGATGATGTGGCATTAGAGGATATTAATAGGGTATTAAAAGTATCAACACAAGACAGAACACGAAACAATGGATATTGAATAGAAGTGTTTGTAGAAAGCCTATTGGTCCATATTTCTTGATGCTTCTATATTGGAGCGGAGTCTTGAGGTGGGTAGAATATAGTTGTGCAATAATTGGCTGTTGATTGCTGGTGTTGACTTCTTGATGTGTAGTGCCTCGCAAACGTCAAGCCGCCTGCTATCGCTGTATCTATCGATGATTTCTGTGTTGTTTACTAGGATTTCTCTGGCGATGGTTTGGTTATGGGAAGAGATTATATGTTCCTTAATGGAGCCCTGTTGTTTATGCATCGTTAAACGCCTAGAAAGAGATGTTGTTGTCTTGCCTATATACTGGGTTTTTTGGAGCTTACAGTCCCCAAGTGGGCATTTGAAGGCATAGACGACGTTAGTCTCTTTTAAAGCGTTCTGTTTCGTGTCTGGAGAGTTTCTCATGAGTAGGCTGGCCGTTTTTCTGGTTTTATAGTAAATCGTCAGTTGTATCCTCTGATTTTTGTCTGTAGGGATAACGTTTCTATTAACAATATCTTTCAGGACCCTTTCCTCTGTTTTATGAGCTGTGGAAAAGAAGTTCCTGTAAAATAGTCTAATAGGGGGTATAGGTGTTGTGTTAGTTGTCTCTTCGGAGGTTGCATGGCTTTTCACTTTCCTTCTTATGATGTCTTCGATGAAACCATTGGAGAAGCCGTTATTGACTAGAACCTGCCTTACCCTACAGAGTTCTTCGTCGACTTGCTTCCATTCTGAGCTGTGGCTGAGAGCACGGTCGACGTGCTCTCAGCCACGTGCTCTCAGCCACTCAGTTTCACTCAGTCTCAGCACGTCTCTCCGACGTGCTCTCAGCCACTCAGTTTTTCTGGACGACGACGTCCAGAAAAACGGCCAGCCTACTCATGAGAAACTCTCCAGACACGAAACAGAACGCTTTAAAAGAGACTAACGTCGTCTATGCCTTCAAATGCCCACTTGGGGACTGTAAGCTCCAAAAAACCCAGTATATAGGCAAGACAACAACATCTCTTTCTAGGCGTTTAACGATGCATAAACAACAGGGCTCCATTAAGGAACATATAATCTCTTCCCATAACCAAACCATCGCCAGAGAAATCCTAGTAAACAACACAGAAATCATCGATAGATACAGCGATAGCAGGCGGCTTGACGTTTGCGAGGCATTACACATCAAGAAGTCAACACCAGCAATCAACAGCCAATTAATGCACAACTATATTCTACCCACCTCAAGACTCCGCTCCAATATAGAAGCATCAAGAAATATGGACCAATAGGCTTTCTACAATCACTTCTATTCAATACCCATTGTTTCATGTTCTGGCTTGTGGTGATGAAATTAATACCTTATTAAATACCACTTCACTCAAATGTAGATATAAACAAAATCGGAGATGTGTAAGTTCAATTCAGTTGTGTATGTGTTAACTAAAGTCTTTGAAAATGTAATAAGTTTTACGAAACGCGCTCAAGTGTCGCGTCAGACAAAAAATAAAAATGAATTTTGGAGAATTGATTTTTGAATTACCTCCAACAGTGAAAAGAAATGTACGAAAGATTGAGAAAATTCGTGTTAGAATTATTAATCTTACTTTTTCGGTCATATTTAATAATATATATATATATATATATATATATATATATATATATATATATATATATATATATATATATATATATATATATATATATATATTGTGACGGTAACGCGTTGGTGTTCGGCTGTTCAAAGCTAGGGGTATGGCCTCGTCACATAGTATTAAAAAAAAATAGAAAATCTGGAACTTCGTCTGTGGTAAGGTAAGGAGAAGACACACAAAACACAAGTAAACTTTAACAATGAAATTTTAATTACGTTAAATAAACAAAACATGAATAAAATGGACAAACAAATTCGTATAATAAAATCAATCAATCAAAATAATAAGAATAATTAAATGACACAATGAAAAGTTACGTTAAGACAAGTGAGCAAAATAACAAGAAGTGCAATATACAAGTAAATGAAAGGTGCAGAATATTGGCTTTAAGCTATCACCTCTCTCAGTACACGTACGCCAAAGCTTACGTCTAGCAGGGAGAAGTGTTAACTGTGAGAAAGCACGGAATATTCTGAGGACTGAGGTCGTGGCGGCCCCAGACATCAAGTAGTATGGGGGGGTGAGTTCAGTTGCAGCCCGACCGGCGACCAATCAGCGAGTAAGACAGGTAGTTTGGCGGTTTGAGTCTGAGCAGGTGTCCCTGGCTGCATACGTTTTGCGCTCTGGCAAACCTTGCTGGTGTTGTTGTCGTTGTTGGACATTTCTTCCTTAGTAGTTTTATATAGATATAACGACGTAATTGTGGAGGGAAGAGCAGGCTCAATCTCTTGAAGGAGATTATCGTCACAATATATATATATATATATATATATATATATATATATATATATTAGTATATTTTGGTAGCAGTCTTTCCTGTAGACATATTTTATTAAATATGACCGAAAAAGTAAGATTAATAATTCTAACACGAATTTTCTCAATCTTTCGTACATTATGCTTCACTGTTGGAGGTAAATCAAAAATCACTTCTCCAAAATTCATTTTTATTTCTAGTCTGACGCGACACGGGCGCGTTTCGTAAAACTTATTACATTTTCAAAGACTTCACAAATACACAACTGATTAGAACTTGCGTTTCCCTGATTTTATATCTACATTTGAGTGAGGTGGGAAGGGTGATGTGGCATTACATTTGAGTGAGGTGGGAAGGATGATGTGGCATTAGAGGATATTAATAGGGTATTAAAAGTATCAACACAAGACAGAACACGAAACAATGGATATTGAATAGAAGTGTTTGTAGAAAGCCTATTGGTCCATATTTCTTGATGCTTCTATATTGGAGCGGAGTCTTGAGGTGGGTAGAATATAGTTGTGCAATAATTGGCTGTTGATTGCTGGTGTTGACTTCTTGATGTGTAGTGCCTCGCAAACGTCAAGCCGCCTGCTATCGCTGTATCTATCGATGATTTCTGTGTTGTTTACTAGGATTTCTCTGGCGATGGTTTGGTTATGGGAAGAGATTATATGTTCCTTAATGGAGCCCTGTTGTTTATGCATCGTTAAACGCCTAGAAAGAGATGTTGTTGTCTTGCCTATATACTGGGTTTTTTGGAGCTTACAGTCCCCAAGTGGGCATTTGAAGGCATAGACGACGTTAGTCTCTTTTAAAGCGTTCTGTTTCGTGTCTGGAGAGTTTCTCATGAGTAGGCTGGCCGTTTTTCTGGTTTTATAGTAAATCGTCAGTTGTATCCTCTGATTTTTGTCTGTAGGGATAACGTTTCTATTAACAATATCTTTCAGGACCCTTTCCTCTGTTTTATGAGCTGTGGAAAAGAAGTTCCTGTAAAATAGTCTAATAGGGGGTATAGGTGTTGTGTTAGTTGTCTCTTCGGAGGTTGCATGGCTTTTCACTTTCCTTCTTATGATGTCTTCGATGAAACCATTGGAGAAGCCGTTATTGACTAGAACCTGCCTTACCCTACAGAGTTCTTCGTCGACTTGCTTCCATTCTGAGCTGTGGCTGAGAGCACGGTCGACGTGCTCTCAGCCACGTGCTCTCAGCCACTCAGTTTCACTCAGTCTCAGCACGTCTCTCCGACGTGCTCTCAGCCACTCAGTTTTTCTGGACGACGACGTCCAGAAAAACGGCCAGCCTACTCATGAGAAACTCTCCAGACACGAAACAGAACGCTTTAAAAGAGACTAACGTCGTCTATGCCTTCAAATGCCCACTTGGGGACTGTAAGCTCCAAAAAACCCAGTATATAGGCAAGACAACAACATCTCTTTCTAGGCGTTTAACGATGCATAAACAACAGGGCTCCATTAAGGAACATATAATCTCTTCCCATAACCAAACCATCGCCAGAGAAATCCTAGTAAACAACACAGAAATCATCGATAGATACAGCGATAGCAGGCGGCTTGACGTTTGCGAGGCATTACACATCAAGAAGTCAACACCAGCAATCAACAGCCAATTAATGCACAACTATATTCTACCCACCTCAAGACTCCGCTCCAATATAGAAGCATCAAGAAATATGGACCAATAGGCTTTCTACAATCACTTCTATTCAATACCCATTGTTTCATGTTCTGGCTTGTGGTGATGAAATTAATACCTTATTAAATACCACTTCACTCAAATGTAGATATAAACAAAATCGGAGATGTGTAAGTTCAATTCAGTTGTGTATGTGTTAACTAAAGTCTTTGAAAATGTAATAAGTTTTACGAAACGCGCTCAAGTGTCGCGTCAGACAAAAAATAAAAATGAATTTTGGAGAATTGATTTTTGAATTACCTCCAACAGTGAAAAGAAATGTACGAAAGATTGAGAAAATTCGTGTTAGAATTATTAATCTTACTTTTTCGGTCATATTTAATAATATATATATATATATATATATATATATATATATATATATATATATATATATTGTGACGGTAACGCGTTGGTGTTCGGCTGTTCAAAGCTAGGGGTATGGCCTCGTCACATAGTATTAAAAAAAAATAGAAAATCTGGAACTTCGTCTGTGGTAAGGTAAGGAGAAGACACACAAAACACAAGTAAACTTTAACAATGAAATTTTAATTACGTTAAATAAACAAAACATGAATAAAATGGACAAACAAATTCGTATAATAAAATCAATCAATCAAAATAATAAGAATAATTAAATGACACAATGAAAAGTTACGTTAAGACAAGTGAGCAAAATAACAAGAAGTGCAATATACAAGTAAATGAAAGGTGCAGAATATTGGCTTTAAGCTATCACCTCTCTCAGTACACGTACGCCAAAGCTTACGTCTAGCAGGGAGAAGTGTTAACTGTGAGAAAGCACGGAATATTCTGAGGACTGAGGTCGTGGCGGCCCCAGACATCAAGTAGTATGGGGGGGTGAGTTCAGTTGCAGCCCGACCGGCGACCAATCAGCGAGTAAGACAGGTAGTTTGGCGGTTTGAGTCTGAGCAGGTGTCCCTGGCTGCATACGTTTTGCGCTCTGGCAAACCTTGCTGGTGTTGTTGTCGTTGTTGGACATTTCTTCCTTAGTAGTTTTATATAGATATAACGACGTAATTGTGGAGGGAAGAGCAGGCTCAATCTCTTGAAGGAGATTATCGTCACAATATATATATATATATATATATATATATATATATATATTAGTATATTTTGGTAGCAGTCTTTCCTGTAGACATATTTTATTAAATATGACCGAAAAAGTAAGATTAATAATTCTAACACGAATTTTCTCAATCTTTCGTACATTATGCTTCACTGTTGGAGGTAAATCAAAAATCACTTCTCCAAAATTCATTTTTATTTCTAGTCTGACGCGACACGGGCGCGTTTCGTAAAACTTATTACATTTTCAAAGACTTCACAAATACACAACTGATTAGAACTTGCGTTTCCCTGATTTTATATCTACATTTGAGTGAGGTGGGAAGGGTGATGTGGCATTACATTTGAGTGAGGTGGGAAGGATGATGTGGCATTAGAGGATATTAATAGGGTATTAAAAGTATCAACACAAGACAGAACACGAAACAATGGATATTGAATAGAAGTGTTTGTAGAAAGCCTATTGGTCCATATTTCTTGATGCTTCTATATTGGAGCGGAGTCTTGAGGTGGGTAGAATATAGTTGTGCAATAATTGGCTGTTGATTGCTGGTGTTGACTTCTTGATGTGTAGTGCCTCGCAAACGTCAAGCCGCCTGCTATCGCTGTATCTATCGATGATTTCTGTGTTGTTTACTAGGATTTCTCTGGCGATGGTTTGGTTATGGGAAGAGATTATATGTTCCTTAATGGAGCCCTGTTGTTTATGCATCGTTAAACGCCTAGAAAGAGATGTTGTTGTCTTGCCTATATACTGGGTTTTTTGGAGCTTACAGTCCCCAAGTGGGCATTTGAAGGCATAGACGACGTTAGTCTCTTTTAAAGCGTTCTGTTTCGTGTCTGGAGAGTTTCTCATGAGTAGGCTGGCCGTTTTTCTGGTTTTATAGTAAATCGTCAGTTGTATCCTCTGATTTTTGTCTGTAGGGATAACGTTTCTATTAACAATATCTTTCAGGACCCTTTCCTCTGTTTTATGAGCTGTGGAAAAGAAGTTCCTGTAAAATAGTCTAATAGGGGGTATAGGTGTTGTG
>NC_091219.1:8104540-8178649 GCF_040958095.1 Procambarus clarkii
CTGGGGTGTGAGTTTTCATTCGCATATAGTCCTGGGGACCATTCAGGCTTGTTCGCATATATATATATATATATATATATATATATATATAAAATAGTGGTACTACTTGTAATTGTCGGGACCCATAGACTCGAAGAAGAAAATAAGGAGTATTCAGAGACCTTGTGGGTTCCCACTTAACAGTTTAATACTTTCTTTTCCTACCACTCCTCTTCTTTTTTATTTATTTTATTTTATTTTATGACATTACTACAGTTTACAGAGAACCAGCTCTTCAGAGGTGGGGTACGTGCCCAAGATACGACACGCATTTTTTCTCTAGATCGCGACACTGAGGAGCTGGAACAGGAAACTGGCCGCTCTTGAGTCTTTAGTTTTCCCAATGAGTGCCTTACCCACCTCCTTTACGAGCTTAAGTGCATATCTACCTCCAGGCGCCAAGGGTCTCAGAGGCTTTCGGCACGAACCTGTAACAACGTTCTACGTCCCTGTACTTGATGGTTTTCTGGGTCTCCCTGGAGGCGGCTGCCCCACCTCCCTCAGTTGTACTGCGAGGTAGATAGGTATTAGCCAATGTAGATGTACAGGTGTAGTCCCATACGACCTGTTTACCTTCCCTACATGGCTGCAGGGTGATTCCACCTGGGCGTTTGTGACTGTTGTCTGGTCTCCCTTTATACGGGGCTCCCAGCTGTAGCCAAACTTCTCTTGATGATACCATTGACTGATTCATGTCTGGCAATCTTTCCTTGTGACTTACGAAAGATGAGAACATAGCCGCTGCATTGGTCTGCCCGCGCATAGCGACAGATACACCAGTGTACGGTGGAGATAGGGGCGGCAAGGCACAGGGCAACACCAATACTTAGGGCCCGATGGTCCAGGCGGGAGTCCAAGGCAGAATTAGAGACAGCCAACAGGAATCCGTGGCATGGGGAGCTTGCACAGCTAGAAGATGCGCTCTGTCCTTCCCAGAAGCTGCCTCCCACAATGTTGTGGCAATGTTCTCCACTATTGGGCTATCCCATTTGGCCTGTTTGCAGTCGTTTGGAAAAGTTGCTCGAGGGTGAGAGTTGGCAGGATTGTCCCACTGACCCCGTCCACGAATTTGGGATCATGAATCCCAATGGAGTCTTTTAGGTATTCTGGTAGTATTTAATTCAGTAATTCACCTGTAGCACTGGTCGAGGATAAGAATGCCGGCAATACTGTGTCGCCTAACGAATACCCATACCCTCCGAGTCTAGCTGGGAGCGTTGCTTGGTCCCAATGGTCATCTTGCAAGGAGAGGTTTGACAATTTCACAGTTATTGATCTTAGTAGTGCATATTATTCTGTTAATTTTGGGCTGTGAAAGGAGGGAGCACACCTTAGGAAATAGGTAAGTTTGGGCAAAGCCAGGCACCTTGTGAGGAGTGTTACGGTATTAACACCGTTGCTGGACGGTGGAGTGGCGATTTCGGCGCCATCTATGGACCTGCACTCCAACTGTTCGGTATTAGATGAGATGCAGACAACGCCATCTGTTGGCAGTGGTGTGGCATCAGTGAAAGGCTCCTGTTTCATACCTCAGTTAGGAGGTGAGGTCGATGATGATGACCTCTGGTGGGTGGCATAACGATATCAATGTCATCTAGGTTGTACATGCAATTACAATTTCAGTTCCCTGGTGGAAGGGTGTTATCCTAAGACCACCCTGTAAACTGTCTGTGTCTCTAATGACGTTTATGTTCACAGAGGTGACCTGAAGAGGGCAGTTCACCTTGGGCAGTCCAGAACTCCTGACTTGGTCCTGTGAGAGGACAAAGTGGCCACCGTCGGTAGTAGCAGTGTGTTAGCTGCTGTAGTGTCCCAGAAAACACAAAACATTTTCTCACGTATTTATTTGGTAGCAGAAAGGTGACACTGTAACTATTTATATAAATTCTTCTTTTAAACGCATAAAGTGTGTGTGTGTGTGTGTGTGTACTTGCCTAGTTGTGCTTAAAGGGGATGAGCTCTTACTCTTTGGCCCTGCCTCTGAACTCTCAATCAAGTGTTGTACAGGTTCCTGAGCCTACTGGGCTCTATCATATCTACAATTGAAACTGTGTATGGAGTCAGCCTCTACCACATCACTTTTTAATGCATTCCATTTGTCAACCACTCTGACACTAAAAAAGTTCTTTCTAGTATCTCTGTGGCTCATTTTTGTACTCAGTTTCCACCTGTGTCCCCTAATGTGTGTGCCCCTTGTGTTAAATAATGTGTCTTTATCTACCTTATCAATTTCTTTGAAAATCTTGAATATGGTGATCATGACCCCCCCTAACTCTCGTCTTCCAGAGACATGAGGTTTGATTCCCGTAGACTCACACAAACAAACACACACAAACATATACAGATAGAAAGAAAGAAGTCTTCTGTGTGTGTGTGTGGAAAGTACTGATTGGTATAAGCATTACTATAATGTGTGTATTTAGTGTGTTTGGGGTGTTTATGTGTGCGATGTGTTTGTGTGTTTGTGTTTGGAATGTTTTTTTGTGTTTGTGTTGGTGTTTGTTTGTTGCCATATTTGTGTTTGGTATGTGTTTGTCTGTGTTTATATGTTTGGTGTGTTTGATATGTTTGTGTGTTTGATATGTTTGTGTATGTTTGGTGTGTTTGTGTGTGGTGTGTATGTTTGTTTTGTTTATGTGATGATCTGTGTTGGTGTGTGTGTGGCATGCTGGTTGTGTTTGTGTGTTTGTCTCTCTTGGTGTGTTTGATGTGTAGAGAATGTTCGTGTGTTTGGTATGTATGTGTATGGTGTGTGTTTGTGTTTGTTTGGAATGTGTGTGTATGTGTGTGTTTGGCGTGTGTGTGTTTGGAAAGTACTGATAGGTATAAGCATTAGACTAGTACTATGGGGTAGTGTGTGGAGGTAGGCGCTGGGTGTTGTGATATAATACTGGTTGGTGGGCTTATGGTCAACTGGTGACTATGTAGGAGGCTCAGACTCAGTGTTCAACTCGCCGCAGGCCGGCCTGGACACACCTACACAACACGGGTGAGAGAGAACTCTCTCTCTCTTCTTCTTCACTCTCTGTTGCCCCCTATCTTTGTCCTTGTTTTTCTATCTGTCTCTGTCCTCATCTTGTCTCACTCATGCTCTCTCTGTTTCACTTTTCTTTCTGCCTCTGTCCTTTGCTCTCTTATCTCTCTCTTCTCTCTCTCCTCTTCTCTCCCCCCCCCACTCTTTCTCTCTCTCTCTTTCCCCCTCTCTCTCTATCCCCCCTCTCTCTATCCCCCCCCTCTCTCTCTCTCTCTCTCTCTCTCTCTCTCTCTCTCTCTCTCTCTCTCTCTCTCTCTCTCTCTCTCTCTCTCTCTCTCTCTCTCTCTCTCTCTCTCTCTCTCTCTCTCTCTCTCTCTCTCTCTCTCTCTCTCTCTCCTCCATCTTTCTATCTTTCTAAATGCAATAAAAATAATTATACCTAATAATTCCAATAATAAATAATTAGAATTAACGTTTTGAAAACCTTTCCTCCCTAACGTTATAGTGTAACATTTAAAACACTTTCTATTAAAACGTTGTGACCTCACGTTTCATTCTCTTCTTTAAAATTCTCAAAACACGTATATTATACGTAATTTGTAACGTGCCCTAAACAACAAATGGTCGTTTTAGCACGTTTATAAAAGGCAAGAAATATTAGGTGGGGTTGTCTGGACCAACGTACCCGGGAATTGACTTCTGCCAGGGTGTTAGCTTCCCCTGTACGGGATTATTTGACACCCCTGTCAGCGTGTTCCTCTCTCTCCGTACCCATCCTGTGAAGTCCTATACTCAGCCCGTACTGGTCCTGTAGAGACCTATACTCAGCCCATACCAGTCCTGTGGAGTCCTATACTCAGCCCGAAACAATCCTGTGGAGTCCTTTACTCAGCCTGTACCGGTCCTGTGGAGTCCTATACTCAGCCCGTACCGGTTCTGTAGAGACCTATACTCAGCCCGTACCGGCCCTGTGAAGTCCTATACTCAGCCCATACCGGTCCTGTAGAGAACTATACTCAGCCCGTACCGGCCCTGTGGAGTCCTATACTCAGCCCGAAACGATCCTGTGGAGCCCTATACTCAGCCCGTACCGGCCCTGTGGAGTCCTATACCCAGCCCGAAACGATCCTGTGGAGTCCTATAATCAGCCCGTACCGGTCCTGTGGAGTCCTATACTCAGCCCGAAACGATCCTGTGATGTTCTGTACTCAGCCCGTACCAATCCTGTGGAGTTCTGTACTCAGCCCGTATCAATCCTGTGCAGTCCTATACTCAGCCCGTAACAATCCAGTGGAGTTCTATATTCAGCCTGTACCGATCCTGTGGAGTCCTGTTGTAACAAACTAGCTGCTGTAGGAATGATCCAGAATGTTTTATCTACGCATGGCAGAATGGGAAGCTGGACCCACGTGTGGTGACCCGGGAGCATCCCCTGGGGGGATTTTCGGTGAAAATAATTGCCGCCTTTGTTCACAGTTTCGTATAATTAATTATTTTACAGAATTCACTTATCTAGAGAAATTAGTCTCAATTCAAATTGTATAATATTCCTGGTTATAGTCTTGGGAAGAGTTGGAGTGGACACCTTCCCTGTGTTGCTCCGGATCCCACACGCTCGTAGGTGTTTAAGTTTAACAACTAATCTCTGTTGCACTGAATGATCCAGATTGGTTGAATTCTTTTAACTGACGTTAATTACACAAGCATCTAGGGAAGAGCTATTTCCGTTTACAAAATGGCTATTTGACCTTTGAGAAAATTCCAAGTAAGTAAGTAATTATCAAAATAAGGCACCAAACCGGGAAGGCTATGTAGCACCATCAAATGTGCAAAATAATCAGAGGGCGCTAAATATCACCAAGGATGCCAATACGAGAACAAAAACGCATAAGGCGAACGATATCAAAAGTATCCGAGTCACCAAGAATTCTATTGAGGGACAGGTGACTGCGAGGGGCGGTCGGAAAGCAAGTAAGTAAGTAATTATCAAAAGAAGGCACCAAACCGGGAAGGCTATGTAGCACCATCAAATACGCAATATAAACAGAGGGCGCTAAATATCACCAAGGATGCCAATACGAGAACAAAAACGCAAAAGGCGAACGATATCAAAAGTATCCGAGTCACCAAGAATGCTATCGAGGGACAAGTGACCGCGAGGGGCGGTCGGAAAGCAAGACACACGCTCGTCCTGGAAGTCAGGATATTCAAGAAGGACATGCACGACCGTAAGAGGGACAATGCAACTAGGACAATAAGGAGCAGGGCGGCGCTCCATCAAGTGACCATGGGTTAAGCGAGTATGGCCAATACGCAACCTCGCCAGAGCTGTTTCCCACCGCCGGTTACGGTGGAAGGAGGACGGCCACGAGGAAACACAACATTTAAGAGTACGTAGCTTGTTACCAGTAACAGACAACCAAGAAGCCTGCCAACGGGTAAGGACTGAGGAATGGATAACCGGGTAAAAGTCGGAATATGGAATGCCTTTACGAGAGATGGGACAAGAGCGGACAGCTTCCTTGGCGGCAGCATCCGCACGCTCATTTAAAGACACACCAATATGGCTGGAAACCCAACAAAACTCAACTGACTTAAATTTACTGTGAATGAGAAACAGCCAATGCTGGATCTCGACAACTACTGGATGAATCGGATTAAAGGACCCGAGAGCCATGAGGGCACTACGAGAGTCAACAACAACTACAAAGGAAGACTGACAACGAGAAAGCAGGAGACGAAGAGCATAGAGAATAGCATAAAGTTCCGCTGTAAAGATGCTAGTCTCCGGAGGCAAGCGACACATATAAGTGCGATCAGGAAAAACAACAGAGTAGCCAACACCGTCCGCTGACTTAGACCCATTGGTGAAGACAGAAACGGAGCGGGAGTGAGAAGAAAAGTGCTCGAGGAAAAGGCGTTTTAGAACCGCAGGAGGGGTAAAAGCTTTAGTGATACGGGTCAAGGATGTACAAAACCGCGGAAGAGGGACCCTCCACGGGGGAAAAGAAGTAACAACACGAGGAGAAACATCAGAAATACGAACGGAAAGAGAATCCTGTAGGCGAGATAACCGGACAGAAAGAGGGAGGTGGTGAAGAGGAACAGGAACCGCAGGAGGGGTAAAAGTTAAAGCACGACAGAGGCGAGAGGAAGGATGTTGCAAGGACCGCGCAAGATAGTGAAGACAGTAGCGATCACGGCGGTCCTGGAGAGACAGGAAGCCAGTGTCAACATACAAGCTAAGGATGGGAGTCGAACGAAAGGCACCAGAACTGAGGCGCAACCCAGTATGGTGCAAAGCATCAAGACGGCGAAGAGTAGAAGGAGAAGCAGACGAGTAAGCAGGGCAACCATAATCGAGCTTAGACAGGACGAGAGACGAATGTAAAGCAAGGAGAGTGCGCCTATCTGCCCCTCAAGAAGTATGGGACAAGACCCGAAGGAGGGTAAGGGCCTTAGAGCACTCAACACGGAGGGAAGAGATATGGGGAGACCAAGACAAACGAGTGTCAAGGAATAACCCCAAAAGCTTCGTGGAATCTTTGTATTCAAGGGGATGACCATAAAGGGACAAAGAGGGACGAAGAACAACCCGTTTCCGCGTAAACGTCATGGCACAAGTCTTAGAAGTAGAGAACTTGAAGCCATGATCTGTGGCCCAAGACGACACGGCATCAATTGCAAGTTGAAGCCGGCGTTGAAGGAGAGGCGAATCATCACCCTGACAACAAAGGGTAAGATCATCGACATAGAGAGCGGAGAAGACACCAGAAGGAAGAGAGGAAAGAAGACCATTGAGGGCAACCAGAAAAAGAGTAGTGCTCAGAACACTACCCTGGGGCACACCTTCGTATTGCTGAAAAGAGGGAGAGAGAGCGGTACCAAGGCGCACCCGAAAGGAACGACGAGAGAGGAAGCTGCGGAGAAAGAGAGGGAGATGACCACGAAGGCCAAAAGAATGAAGTTGAGATAGGATATGATAACGCCAAGTGGTGTCGTAAGCCTTTTCCAGGTCAAAAAGGACGGCAACAACGGAGGTCTTCGCAGCAAAGCAGTACGAATATAGACCTCCAAGTTCACCAGGACATCTGTCGTGCTGCGGCACATGCGGAAACCAAATTGAGAAGGGGAGAGGAGGTGATGGTGTTCCAGGAACCACATCAGACGAACGTTAACCATACGTTCAAAGAGTTTGCAGACACAACTTGTGAGAGCAATAGGGCGAAAGTCCTTAGGGGAAGTACCCAGAGACCCCGGTTTGCGAACAGGGAGGACAATGGCATCGAGCCAGTCCTCAGGGACTGACGACGACTCCCAGATCCGATTATACAGACTCAGTAAATACTGAGACGTTCTCGGAGGGAGATGGCGAAGCATCTCATAATGAATACCATCGGAGCCCGCCGCCGTAGAACCGCAGAGGGCCTGGGCAGAACGAAGTTCAGAGAGAGAGAAGGGATCATTATAGGGAAGCTGAAGATGAGTGCAGAAATCTAAAGGACGAGACTCAAGGACAGGTTTACGAAGAAGGAAAGATTGGGGAAGATGAAGACCAGAGCTAACAGAAGAAAAGTGGGAACCCAGTTCGGAAGCAACCTGCAACGGGTCCGCCACAAGAGTATCATGGAGGTGAAGGACCGGTGAAACATCGGGAACGAACTTACCCGCTATTTTGCGGATACGCTTCCAGATCTGGGCCAGAGGGGTTTCGGACGTAATTGTTGAGACATAAGATGCCCAACATTCACGTTTAGCCAAACGGATGGCCCTACGGGCCACCGCACTCGCTTTCCGAAAGAAAAGAAAAGAATCGGTCGTCTGCCTACGGTGGTGCCTCTTCCAGGCTGCACGCTTACAGCGGACAGCCCGAGCACAGTCCGCATTCCACCAGGGAACGCACTTCCGTGGACCCCGGGAGGAAGAGCGAGGGATAGAGCGGAGGGCAGCGTTGAAGACAGTGTCATGAAAAAGGAGGAGAGCGCGAGAGAGAGGCAGAAGGGAGAGGTCAGAGAGAGTAGCACTGAGGGAAAATAGGGTCCAGTCCGCCTTAGCAAACTGCCACCTAGGGAAAGAGAGGGAAGGGCGAAAAGAGAAAAAGGAAACAAGGATGGGGAAATGATCACTTCCATGGAGGTCATCAAGAACCTGCCACGTGAAATCTAAGTAAAGAGAAGAAGAGCAGAGAGAAAGATCAAGACAAGAAAGGGTGCGAGTCCGAGAGTCCAAATGAGTGGGCTCACCAGAATTCAGAAGAGACAGGGAAGAAGAGAGGAGAAACGGCTCAAGAAGGCGACCCCGGGTATTCGTCAGAACGTCACCCCAAAGAGAATGACGACAATTGAAGTCACCCAGCAGGAGCACAGGCTCCGGCAAGGAGTCTAGGAGGTGTTTCAAATCAGGAAGAGAAAGCGGGACACTCGGGGGGAGATAAATGGAACAATTCAGTGTACCATTTCTCCACAAAGACACGAGCAGCAGAACAATGGAGAGGTGAAGGAAAAAGTAAAGGAACAAAGGGAACATCAGCACGAATCAAAAGAGCAGAAGAATTAGAAGCCCCAGCAACAGTTGGGGGGGGGGGGGGAGAGAAAGGAATAGCCACGAAAACGACCAGGACGAGCACCAAGCATCGGCTCCTGGAGACAGACACAAAGGGGCGAAAACCGCGAAATCAGAAGTTGGAGTT
The DNA here is from genome assembly GCF_040958095.1 of Procambarus clarkii. NCBI lineage: Eukaryota > Metazoa > Arthropoda > Malacostraca > Decapoda > Cambaridae > Procambarus > Procambarus clarkii. The sequence goes on from NC_091219.1 coordinate 8,113,243, forward strand.
CGAGGAAATTAGCGTAATAACCTCGAACGTTCCATTGAAGAATGGACAACGACGAGAAGAGAAAGGACAAAAACAGAGAACAAGGAAGAAACAAAGGCGAAAGAGCAACAGAGCACGTTAAAGAATATCAGGGTCGGAATCAGGGTCAGCAAAGTTAGGGTTAGGGGGCATGAGTAAACTGAGCAAAGACGGAGGGAAGGAATTGGGAGAACAGATCAGAGGTGGGCGGGCGGGGTCCGGAGGAGGAGGAGGAAGAGGGGGAGACAACGGAGAGGAGCAGGCAAGGACAGCAGCAGGAAGAGGAAGGGTAGAAAGAGGGGAGCATACCTCAGCAAGGGCAGCAACTGAGAGAGAAGCGGGGGCTAAAGAAACCTCCATAGCAGGAACAGGGGGCGCAACCACCGAAATGGGAGGGGAAGGAGCGAGAGAGGCAGAAGTAAGGGCCGAGGAAGAAAGCGAAACCTTCTTACCCGCCGGGGAGGAGGAAGGAGAGGAGCCAGGTTTACGCTTCTGACATAAAGAGACAGGTGTTCCAGCAACCACGTACTGGGCAACGGATTCTAGCGTCTCATTAGGAGAAGCTGAACGAGAGCACACATGACGGCCGTTTGGAGAGCGATGGACATCAGCCCGCACCGACAGGCGGCGGGGAGAGTCAAGAGACGGAGGGGAAGGATGGGAAGGAGGAACGGAGGGAGACGAGGAAGAAGACACAGGAGACACGACAGACCGGGTAGAAGGAAGGGGAACCCCAGGAGGAGGATCCTTCGGGAGAGAACCCAAAGGAACAGAGGAGGGGGCAGTGGGCGCATCAGGGTCCAAGGCCCGGAAACGGTTGTGAGTCTGAGGAAGGCGGGAAGGACGAGGAGAGGAAGAGCGCAACACGCGAGCATAAGAGATATTAGCATAAGGCGGGAGCCGGCGAACCTGGCGTCTCGACTCAGGAAAAGATAAACGCTCCCGGTGCTTCAAGTTGAGGACCGCTGCCTCAAGCTTGTAATGGACACACGCACGGGAGAAAGCAGGATGGGCCTCACCGCAGTTGAGGCAACGAGCCTGGGGAGAAGTGCACTCCGACTTAGAGCGACCTTCGCCACCACACAAAGGACAGAGAGAGAGAGTCCCGGAACAGCGGAGGGCACCATGCCCAAACCTCCAGCACTTGTTACAGAGCCGAGGAGAAAGAAATGTACTCCTGGACAGAGCACCTGGCACCAGCAAGAATGACAGAGGGTGGAATGGTCCTACCATCAAAGGTAATCTTCACAACCCGGAGGGGTTGACGGCGACTACCACGAGGGGGACGAGTAAACGTGTCCACCTGGAGAATAGAATGGCCCTGGGCAGCAAGGATATGTCGAATATCGTCGTGGCAGTCGCGCAGGTCCCGAACACCTATCGCAACATGGGGCGGAAGCAAAATAGTGCCAACACTGGCATTCAACTGAGCGTTCTTCGAGTCCCGAACAGGGGTCTCGCCAAGGCAGGATAAGGCAGCCAAGCGGGAAGCAGCATCCTGAGAAGGAGCAGCAACAACACGTGTACCGAGACGAGTGGGGTTGAAAGTAATGGAGGCATCCACGGAATCAACGAGATGTCGATGGAGGGAGAAATCGTCAGGAGGTGCAGAATCAAGAGGGAGGAGATCAAAATATTTGGCCCACGAAGCGGGACCAAACAAGGCTTGATAGGTAGCAGAACTGGAAGGAATCGAGCGAGGGTGGCCGTGACGAGGACGGCGGTGCGAACCCCCAGAGAGAGAGGGGTTAAAAGGCGCAGTAGTTACAACTAGAGAAGGAGCCGCGCCAGGGGACGAGGAAGTCACCACTGGGGGCTTGGGGCTCGACCCAACCACAGAGGAGGGAGGGGAGCCAGGGGAAGGAGTCAGAGAGGCCAAAGGAGGAGCAAGGTCGGGGCCCAATGCAGCGGAGGCTACAGAGCCCGGTCTTCCAATACGGACCGACTCGGGGGCTTGGTCGCCCACCCCTCGAGCCTGAGAAGGTAAACCAGAAGCAGCCAAAACAGGGGTTATCATCATTACGGAAAGAAGAATTCATTCACGAATGTGCCCCCACACCCACCATGGAGCCACAATTAGAGGCAGGACACCCAACAAGAAGCTATCGCCGATCTTGCCGGGGCCTCCTAGGGGTGCGTCGTGAGTATAGGCCCCACAAACGCCACCTTAAGAAACCGACAGTCCGTCGAGATCGGGTTCAGTGACGAAAGGGGGATTGACAATAAAAGGTTCCCCTCACTCTCGACGTCGGGTACTACAGTTCTACGGGTGCAAGAGTATGCCTCCTCAAGCACCCAGGGCGTCAAAATAGAAAAAGTCCAAGGGAAGAACCAGAACGAGCAAAAGGTCGGAAGGAAACGGCAAGCAGATAGGAGAAGAGGGGGGAGAAAAACGAAACAGAAGGAAAAGGAAAAGATGCCCAGCAGAATTGGAGAGGACGGCAGCAGGAGCACAAGGCTAGAAAAGGACAGAGGACTGTCCCAAGGAGCATCACACTTCGACAGCCGCCCACTAAGCCCCCACACGGCGACAACGAGCTGAGCGTGGAGGGGGGGTCGGAAAGCAAGACACACGCTCGTCCTGGAAGTCAGGACATTCAAGAAGGACATGCACGACCGTAAGAGGGACAATGCAACTAGGACAATAAGGAGCAGGGCGGCGCTCCATCAAGTGACCATGGGTTAAGCGAGTATGGCCAATACGCAATCTCGCCAGAGCTGTTTCCCACCGCTGGTTACGGTGGAAGGAGGACGGCCAGGAGGAAACACAAGATTTAAGAGTACGTAGCTTGTTACCAGTAAGAGACAACCAAGAAGCCTGCCAACGGGTAAGGACTGAGGAATGGATAACCGGGTAAAAGTCGGAATACGGAACGCCGTTACGAGAGATGGGACAAGAGCGGACAGCTTCCTTGGCGGCAGCATCCGCACGCTCATTTAAAGACACACCAATATGGCTGGGAACCCAACAAAACTCAACCGACTTAAATTTACTGTGAACAAGAAACAGCCAATGCTGGATCTCGACAACTACTGGATGAACCGGATTAAAGGACCCGAGAGCCATGAGGGCACTACGAGAGTCAACAACAACTACAAAGGAGGACTGAAAATGAGAAAGCAGGAGACGAAGAGCATAGAGAATAGCATAAAGTTCCGCTGTAAAGATGCTAGTCTCCGGAGGTAAGCGACACATATAAGTGCGATGAGGAAAAACAACAGAGTAGCCAACACCGTCCGCCGACTTAGACCCATCGGTGAAGACAGAAACGGAGCGGGAGTGAGAAGAAGAGTGCTCAAGGAAAAGGCGTTTTAGAACCGTAGGAGGGGTAAAAGCTTTAGTGATACGGGTCAAGGAAGTACAAAACCGCGGAAGAGGGACTCTCCACGGGGGCAGAGAAGGAACAACACGAGGAGAAATATTAGAAATACGAACGGAAAGAGAATCCTGGAGGTGAGATAACCGGACAGAAAGAGGGAGCTGGTGAAGAGGAACAGGAACCGCAGGAGGGGTAAAAGTTAAAGCACGACAGAGGCGAGAGGAAGGATGTTGTAAGGACCACGCAAGATAGCGAAGACAGTAGCGATCACGGCGGTCCTGGAGAGACAGGAAGCCAGTGTCAACATACAGGCTAAGGACGGGAGTCGAACGAAAGGCACCAGAACTGAGGCGCAACCCAGTATGGTGCAAAGCATCAAGACGGCGAAGAGTAGAAGGAGAAGCAGACGAGTAAGCAGGGCAACCATAATCGAGCTTAGACAGGACAAGAGAGGAATGTAAAGCAAGGAGAGTGCGCCTATCTGCTCCCCACGAAGTATGGGACAAGACCCGAAGGAGGGTAGGGGCCTTAGAGCACTCAACACGAAGGTAAGAGATATGGGGAAACGAAGACAAACGAGTGTCAAGGAATAACCCCAAAAGCTTTGCGGAATCTTTGTATTCAAGGGGATGACCATAAAGTGACAAAGAGGGACGAAGAACAACCCGTTTCCGCGTAAAAGTCATGGCACAAGTCTTAGAAGTAGAGAACTTGAAGCCATGATCGGTGGCCCAAGACGACACGGCATCAATTGCAAGTTGAAGCCGGCGCTGAAGGAGAGGCGAATCATCACCCTGACAGCAAAGGGTAAGATCATCGACATAGAGAGCGGAGAAGATACCAGAAGGAAGAGAAGAAAGAAGACCATTGAGGGCAACCAGAAAGAGAGTAGTGCTCAGAACACTACCCTGGGGCACACCTTCGTATTGCTGAAAAGAGGCAGAGAGCGCAGTACCAAAGCGCTCCCGAAAGGAACGATGGGAGAGGAAGCTGCGGAGAAAGAGAGGGAGATGACCACGAAGGCCAAAAGAATGAAGTTGAGATAGAATATGATATCTCCAAGTGGTGTCGTAAGCCTTTTCCAGGTCAAAAAGGACGGCAACAACGGAGGTCTTCGCAGCAAAAGCAGTGCGAATATAGACCTCCAAGTTCACCAGGACATCTGTCGTGCTGCGGCACTTACGGAAACCAAATTGAGAAGGGGAGAGGAGGTGATGGTGTTCCAGGAACCACATCAGACGAACGTTAACCATACGTTCAAAGAGTTTGCAGACACAACTTGTGAGAGCAATAGGGCGAAAGTCCTTAGGGGAAGAACCCAGAGACCCCGGTTTGCGAACAGGGAGGACAACGGCATCGACCCAGTCCTCAAGGACTGACGACGACTCCCAGATCCGATTATAGAGACTCAGTAAATACTGAGACGTGCACGGAGGGAGATGGCGAAGCATCTCATAATGAATATCATCGGAGCCCGCCGCCGTAGAACCGCAGAGGGCCAGGGCAGAACGAAGTTCAGAGAGAGAGAAGGGATCATTATAGGGAAGTTGAAGACGAGTGCAGAAATCTAAAGGACGAGACTCAAGGACAGGTTTACGAAGAAGAAAAGATTGGGGAAGATGAAGACCAGAGCTAACAGAAGAAAAGTGGGAACCCAGTACGGAAGCGACCTGCAACGGGTCCGCCACAAGAGTATCATGGAGGTGAAGGACCGGTGAAACATCGGGAACGAATTTACCCGCTATCTTGCGGATATGCTTCCAGATCTGGGCCAGAGGAGTTTCGGACGTAATTGTTGAGACATAAGATGCCCAACATTCACGTTTAGCCGTACGGATGGCCCTACGGGCCACCGCATTCGCTTTCCGAAAGAAAAGAAAAGAATCGGTCGTCTGCCTACGGCGGTGCCTCTTCCAGGCTGCACGCTTACAGCGGACAGCCCGAGCACAGTCCGCATTCCACCAGGGAACGCACTTCCGTGGACCCCGGGAGGAAGAGCGAGGGATAGAGCGGAGGGCAGCGTTGAAGACAGTGTCATGAAAAAGGAGGAGAGCGCGAGAGAGAGGCAGAAGGGAGAGGTCAGAGAGAGTAGCACTGAGGGAAAATAGGGTCCAGTCCGCCTTAGCAAACTGCCACCTAGGGAAAGAGAGGGAAGGGCGAAAAGAGAAAAAGGAAACAAGGATGGGGAAATGAACACTTCCATGGAGGTCATCAACAACCCGCCACGTGAAATCTAAGTAAAGAGAAGAAGAGCAGAGAGAAAGATCAAGACAAGAAAGGGTGCGAGTCCGAGAGTCCAAATGAGTGGGCTCACCAGAATTCAGAAGAGACAGGGAAGAAGAGAGGAGAAACGGCTCAAGAAGGCGACCCCGGGTATTCGTCAGAACGTCACCCCAAAGAGAATGACGACAATTGAAGTCACCCAGCAGGAGCACAGGCTCCGGTAAGGAGTCTAGGAGGTGTTTCAAATCAGGAAGAGAAAGCGGGACACTCGGCGGGAGATAAATGGAACAAACAGTGTACCATTTCCCCACAAAGACACGAGCAGCAGAACAATGGAGAGGTGAAGGAAAAAGTAAAGGAACAAAGGGAACATCAGCACGAATTAAAAGAGCAGAAGAATTAGAAGCCCCAGCAACAGCAGGGGGGGGGAGAGAAAGGAATAGCCACGAAAACGACCAGGACAAGCACCAAGCATCGGCTCCTGGAGACAGACACAAAGGGGCGAAAACCGCGAAATCAGAAGTTGCAGTTCGAGGAAATTGGCGTAATAACCTCGAACGTTCCATTGAAGAATGGAGAACGACAAGAAGAGAAAGGACAAAAACAGAGAACAAGGAAGAAACAAAGGCGAAAGAGCAACAGAGCACGTTAAAGAATATCAGGGTCGGGATCAGGGTCAGCAAAGTCAGGGTTAGGGGGCATGGGTAAACTGAGCAAAGACGGAGGGAAGAAAACTGGAGAACAGATCAGAGGTGGGCAGGCGGGGTCCGGAGGAGGAGGAGACAACGGAGAGGAGCAGTCAAGGACAGCAGCAGGAAGAGGGGGCAGAAATAGGGGAGCGAGCCTCAGCAAGGGCAGCAACCGAGAGGGAAGCGGGGGCTAAAGAAACCTTCATAGCAGAAACAGGGGGCGCAACCACCGAAATGGGAGGGGAAGGAGCGAGAGAGGCAGATGTAGGGGCCGAGGAAGGAAGCGAAACCTTCTTACCCGCTGGGGAGGAGGAAGGAGAGGAGCCAGGCCTACGCGTCTGACTTAAAGAGACGTGTCCCAGCAACCACGTACTGGGCAACGGATTCTAGCGTCTCAGCAGGAGAAGCGGAACGAGAGCACACATGACGGCCGTTTGGAGAGCGATGGACATCAGCCCGCACCGACAGGCGGCGGGTAGAGTCAAGAGACGGAGGGGAAGGATGGGAAGGAGGAACGGAGGGAGACGAGGAAGAAGACACAGGAGACACGATAGACCGGGTAGATAGAAGGGGAACCCCAGACAGAGGACCAGGAGGTGGATCCATCAGGAGAGAACCCAAAGGAACAGAGGAGGGGGCAGAGGGCGTATCAGGGTCCAAGGCCCAGAAACAGTTGTGAGTCTGAGGAAGGCGGGAAGGACGAGGAGAGGAAGAGCGCAACACGCGAGCATAAGAGATATTAGCATAAGGCAGGAGCCAGCGAACTTGGCGTCTCGCCTCAGGAAAAGATAAACGCTCCCGGTGCTTCAAGTTGAGGACGGCTGCCTCAAGCTTGTAATGGACACACGCACGGGAGAAGGTAGGATGGGCCTCACCGCAGTTGAGGCAACGAGCCTGGGGAGAAGTGCCCTCCGACTTAGAGTGACCTTCGCCACCACACAAAGGACAGAGAGAGACAGTCCTGGAGCAGCGGAGGGCACCATGCCCAAACCTCCAGCACTTGTTACAGAGCCGGGGAGAAGGAATGTACTCCTGGACAGAGCACCTGGCACCAGCAAGAATGACAGAGGGTGGAAGGTTCCTACCATCAAAGGTAATCTTCACAACCCGGAGGGGTTGACGGCGACTACCACGAGGGGGACGAGTAAACGTGTCCACCTGGAGAATAGAATGGCCCTGGGCAGCAAGGATATGTCGAATATCGTCGTGGCAGTCGCGCAGGTCCCGAACACCGGTCGCAACATGGGGCGGGAGCAGAATAGTGCCAACACTGGCATTCAACTGAGCGTTCTTCGAGACCCGAACAGGGGTCTCACCAAGGCAGGATAAGGCAGCCAAGCGGGAAGCAGCATTCTGAGAAGGAGCAGCAACGACACGTGTACCGAGACGAGTGGGGTTGAAAGTAATGGAGGCATCCCCGGAAACAACGAGATGTATATGGAGGGAGAAATCGTCAGGAGGCGCAGAATCAAGAGGGAGGAGATCAAAATATTTGGCCCACGAAGCGGGGCCAAACAAGGCTTGATAGGTAGCAGAACTGGAAGGAATCGAGCGAGGGCGGCCGTGACGAGGACGGCGGTGAGAACCCCCAGAGAGAGAGGGGTTAAAAGGCGCAGTAGTTACAACTAGAGAAGGAGCCGCGCCAGGGGACGAGGTAGTCACCACTGGGGGCTTGGGGCTCGACTCAACCACAGAGGAGGGAGGGGAGCCAGGGGAAGGAGTCAGAGAGGCCAAAGGAGGAGCAAGGTCGGGGCCCAATGCAGCGGAGGCTACAGAGCCCGGTCTTCCAACACGGACTGACTCGGGGGCTTGGTCGCCCACCAAACGAGCATGAGAAGGTAAAGCAGAAACAGCCGAAGCAGGGGTCATCATCATTACGAAAAAGAAAATTCATTCACGAATGTGCCCCCACACCCACCATGGAGCCACAATTAGAGGCAGGACACCTAACAAGAAGCTATCGCCGATCTTGCCGGGGCCTCCTAGGGGTGCGTCGTGAGTATACGCCCCACAAACGCCACCTTAAGAAACCGACAGTCCGTCGAGATCGGGTTCAGTGACGAAAGGGGGATTGACAATAAAAGGTTCCCCTCGCTCTCGACGTCGGGTACTACAGTTCTACGGGTGCAAGAGTATGCCTCCACAAGCACCCGGGCGTCAAAATAGAAGAAGTCCAAGGGAAGAACCAGAACAAGCAAAAGGTCGGCAGGAAACGGCAAGCAGATAGGAGAAGAGGGGGGAGAAAAACGAAACAGAAGGAAAAGGAAAAGGTGCCCAGCAGAATTGGAGAAGACGGCAGCAGGAGCACAAGGCTAGAGAAGGACAGAGGACTGTCCCAAGGAGCATCACACTCCGGCAGCCGCCCACTAAGCCCCCACACGGCAACAACGAGCTGAGCGGGGAGAGGGTGTGAATTCTGTAAAATAATTCATTATACGAAACTGTGAACAAAGGCGGCAATTTCACCGCCAATCCCCCAATGGGATGCTCCCGGGTCACCACACATGGGTCCAGCTTCCCATTCTGACATACGTAGATAAAACATTCTGGATCATTCCTACAACAGCTAGTTTGTTACAATCCCCCCCCCCCCCCCCCGCACAAGTAAGTAAGTAAACCTTGTTAATTTGTTCAAAATAACGAGGTTTAGTATCCAAACCCACAATAAACTCAACTCAAATGCCACAAACAAAAGCTAACCTAACCAAGAAAATTTGACAATCATTAGATTGTCCAACAACATCATAATAAACATGTTCAAATTCATAAATTTCTAGGCTGTCAACTGACAGCAATCCTCCAACAACAGGAAACATACATCCTACTCTTACTGACATAGGCTAAATAAAATGTCTCTACTCTAACAGCAAAGACTAGCTATTAAAATCTCTTGGCTCTTCACTAGCCGACCTCATGTGTCCTCTAGAGCCGGACACACCGTGCTCAATCATAAAACAAAAAAGTTATATCTACCGACTGAACTTTCAGTCCTCTGTGAGCTTATTACTGAACTCTATCAAGTTCACATCCGTGTACACTTCCCAATCAATGTCAACCATGACATCCTCAGGAACACACCTAATTTTTATTACATGTATCTAAAATATATAAAAAAATTCCTACTATATTATATCACAGGTTTCAGCTGACTGTACAGCCAAGTGTTCGCACTCACTGTAAGAGTGTCAATGTTTATATTGGTCCGCCTCTCCTGTGTTCAAACATTCTGAAAAAAAACACACAACATAATTTTCCATAACCGTTTGTTCTGGGCTTAGACAATTAGACAGGGGCTTCGATTTTATTTACTGACCAATTTACCTTACCTTACCTTGAGGTTACCTTGAGGTGCTTCCGGGGCTTAGCGTCCCCGCGGCATGGTCGTCGACCAGGCCTCCTGGTTGCCGGACTGATCAACCAGGCTGTTGGACGCGGCTGCTCGCAGCCTGACGTATGAGTCACAGCCTGGATGATCAGGTATCCTTTGGAGGTGCTTATCCAGTTCTCTCTTAAACACTGTGAGGGGGTCGGCCAGTTATGCCCCTTATGTGTAGTGGAAGCATGTTGAACAGTCTCGGACCTCTGATGTTGATAGTTCTCTCTTGAACACTGTGAGGGGGTCGGCCAGTTATGTCCCTTATGTGTAGTGGAAGCATGTTGAACAGTCTCGGACCTCTGATGTTGATAGTTCTCTCTTGAACACTGTGAGGGGGTCGGCCAGTTATGTCCCTTATGTGTAGTGGAAGCATGTTGAACATTCTCGGGCCTCTGATGTTGATAGAGTTCTCTCTCAGAGTACCTGTTGCACCTCTGCTTTTCAACGGGGGTATTCTGCACATCCTGCCATGTCTTCTGGTCTCATGTGATGTTATTTCTGTGTGTAGGTTTGGGACCAGCCCCTCTAATATTTTCCACGTGTAAATTATTATGTACCTCTCCCGCCTGCGCTCAAGGGAGTACAGAGTATTTATAGAGTAGAATTTTGATATCATTATACCAGAATAATTATCTTAAATCTGTTTTCCAACATTTATAAAGTATTGTGATTCTAAATCTGTTTTTCAACATTTAAACGAAAGTGTCCAGATATTCTTTATACAGATGTTCAGAGCAAACTTTATCTTTTGTATTAATTGTTCATATTGAGTAATTGAGAAAAAAATTGATGCTGATGGACGCTGAATGTAGTCGCTGACGGTGATGTTGTCAATCTTGCTTCTCCCATGCGTAGACATCGATACCTGGTCCTCTTGTACTCCCATCCGGTACTCTTGAATGACGACAGTTGAGCGGAGTTCCAAGTGACAGCTGTAGAATACTGTTACTTCGGCCATTGATCTTGCTCCACACAGTCCACACGCCTTCATATCAATCGCAGTTCACACGGCAGTCTTGATGTTAAACTTGACGTCGCAGATGACCACAACAGAGCAGGACTGGATGTACCAGCGGTGTCTCGTAGCAGGAATGGTGTCAGAGGGTCGTACAGGCGGGTTGCTTGTTTGCAGAACAGGTGAATCTCGTCTTCCAACATTGCTCACGTCATCTCAGGCGTTTCTTAATGTTACCAGGTTACTAGGCCGTAAACACCAATTGTGTATACCCTCGTACCGCCGACTTTAGGCCGAAGGAGGCAATTTTGCGACCTTCTATTGGCGAGTCCCGGTACTCTGTAGGGAAACCATGCCTTCCACCTGTGACCGCCTTAGTTCCGCGTTCCTGTTGCTTCAGATGACGTTATCATTAATCTTCCGGCGAAACTTTTGAGTACTGCTACGCGCTTCCCATTTCTTGACCTCTCCTCCAACACTGCTGGAATGGCTGCAGTCTTGATGACGCAGCAGGTGGGTAGTGGTGATCTCGAGACAGCTACCCCGGCGTTGTATGGCACCTCCGGTGACTGCTATAATGTGGACAACTCGCTGGCCCTGACAACCTCGTTTGTGACGTGAGTCGTCGGCCGGGTTACTTTTGGACAGTCACTCATCCCCAAAGTAACTGATGTATGGGTTACTGGGTCTGGTGGCGGGGAGGGCTTTATGTAACGTGCCTCCCCCCTCGGTCTTTACAGACAAGGGTTCACGTGTGGCTGGAACAACTGGGTCGGTGTACCAATCAGACCTAGGAACAGACAGACACAACACAGCGGAAGCATAGATATACTCTTGGTTTGGTGGAGGTGGAACCCCAGAGCACGGTAAAAGCTGCTAACCCGAGTTAAGTATAGTAATGGTTCATCTCATCGCCTCTACAGGAAAATCTAATGAATACTAAATTATACTAACCAAGGAAGTTACTTTACTGTATAGCGCGAGATTTCGTCACCATAAGGTGGCGAGACTGCACCTGACTACTGACGAGCGATGACAGAGGGTCATCCTCATCCCCTGACTCGTCGGTGAAGCCATGAGTCAGGAACTAGACCCGCTGAAGGCAGTTCTAATTCCTCTCTAGCATGATATGGTTTTAATTTATTTATATGAATTGTCCTTTCCACCTGGTCCTCGAACACTCCTTTTATGACAAGATTAACCGGCCCCGCCCTTTTAACTACTCTATACGGCCCTCGCCACCTCGGAGCTAGTTTCCTGCTCTGGTGGGCGCAGCCTCATTCGCTCTCAATACGAGGCTTCCTTCCTTCAACTCAGGAGGGCGTATTTTCTTGTCATAAAAATGAGCATACCGATTCCGTGCCTTCTTGGACGCTTCAGCTGCAATATTCCATGCATTTCTCATTTTCCCAAGGACCTCTGAAGGATAGTTTTCCCCCGTATGCAACATTATGTCTGTTAAGCAGACCTGAGGGGAAATTGCATGAATTACCAGTAAACAAATGAAGGGGTTGGGTGTTAATCGATTGATGGATGGCAGTATTCAAGGCTAATTGAACATAGGGTAGGTGTTCATTCCATAGGGTAGGTGTTCATTCCAAGAGTTCGCGTCATGTTCAGCAAGGATTGCAAGCATATCCTTGACTGAACGATTAGTTCGTTCCGTCATTCCGTTTGCTTGTGGGTGGTAGGCTGTTGTAAAAGCCGAAGTTGTCTCTAAAATTTTTCAAACTTCCCTAAATATATTTCCACTGAATTCTTGACCCCGGTCAGAGACTAAAATTTATAATGTCCGAATACAGTAACGAACCTATTTATTTATTTATTTATTTATTTATTTATTTATTTATTTATTTATTTATATATAAAAAGGTACATTGGGTTTGTGAGAATACATAGCATAGTACAATATTTACAATCTTGTAAAGCCACTAGTATGCGCAGCGTTTCGAGCAGGTACTTAATCTAACAGATAATTTTAAGTAGGTAAATTCTATCAGAATTAATAAAATGATAGGAAATACATTGCAAGAAAAAAAAATGAGATGAGAGATTAGTAAGTATATTAAAGCACATTAGTATATTAAAGCTCTGATTGATTACATTGACAGCTTGATTGGTAATTTAAACAAGATTAATAGACACCATACAACAGATAGACAACACATATAAGAAGACAGCAATAATCACAATGATAAAGATGTTCAGATTGGGTACATAAAGATTGGGAGATTGGGTAGCAATAGATACAGTGCAATTTTAACTCAAAAGGTAAACAACTATGAAGATGAAATTAGGTACTTTTTAGTATTGTTTTTGAATGACGCAAAAGTTTGACAGCTTTTCAATTCAATAGGGAGTGAGTTCCATAGACTGGGTCCCTTTATTTGCATAGAGTGTTTACACAGATTAAGTTTGACTCTGGGGATATCAAAGAGATATTTATTTCTGGTGTGGTGATAATGGGTCCTATTACATCTGTCCAGGGAGAGTTTCAGAGCATGGTTTGCATTTAAGAACAGGGTTTTGTAAATGTAGTTGACACAAGAGAATGTGTGGAGGGAGTTAATATTTAGCATGTTAAGGGATTTAAACAAGGGAGCTGAGTGTTGTCTGACAGCAGAGTTTGTTATTATTCTGATAGCAGATTTTTGCTGGGTGATGATGGGCTTAAGGTGGTTTGCAGAGGTAGACCCCCATGCACAAATACCATAATTAAGATAGGGATAGATTAGTGCATAATATAGAGATGAGAGCAGCGTTAGGTACATAATATCTGATTTTGGAGAGTATACCAACTGTTTCAGAGACTTTCTTAGTTTTGTGTTGTATGTGGGTACTGAAGTTGAGTCTCTTGTCTAGGAATAGGCCGAGAAACTTTCCATCATTTTTAATGCTAATGTTTACATTGTCTATCTGAAGCTGAATTGCATTTGTAGATTTGCTTCCAAATAAGATGTAGTAGATCTTTTCTATGTTAAGTGTTAGTTTGTTGGTTGACATCTATAAGTGGACTTTTTTTGGTTCATTATTTAGTGTATGTGGGTTGGGGTTAGAGTAGATCAGGGTAGTATCATCAGCAAACAAAATAAGTTTCAGAATGTTAGAGACATTAGGCAGATCATTGATGTATATAAGAAATAGGAGAGGTCCCAAAATGTTGCCCTGTGGCACTCCAACGGTTATTGGTAGAGTGGGAGAGGTTATATTATTGATGGCTACACATTGGTGTCTATCACTAAGATAGGATTGGATATAGTCCAGTGTATGGCTTCGGATTCCATACTGATGGAGTTTACGTAAGAGGTAATTGTGATTAACAGTATCAAAGGCCTTTCTCAGGTCAATGAAGAGTCCAATCGGAAACTCATTTTTGTCAAGGGCTGAGTAAATTATATCAAGGAGACTAATAATTACATCGTTGGTACTCTTTTGGGAGCGGAAGCCAAACTGACAGGGGCTAAGAATGTCGAATTTTACGAGATAGGAGTAGAGCTTTTTGTAGATAATTTTTTCAAATATTTTTGATAGTATGGGTAGGTTTGATATTGGTCTATAATTGTTTATGTCTGCTGGATTACCTCCTTTATGAACTGGCGTTATTCTTGCTCTTTTAAGGATATCAGGGAAGGTATGACACTCAAGGGATATGTTGAACAGCAGAGCTATAGGTGGCGCAAGGGCATGGGAGGCGCTCTTGTATACAATGGATGGGATTTCACTGATGTTCTCAGCTTTGGTTTTTAGTGAGTGCATGATGGACACAACATCTGTTGGGCTGACTGGTGAAAGGAGAAGAGAGTTTGAATAGCTGCCTGAGAGATATGTGTTGATATGTGTCTGAGTCTGTGGGATTTTACTGGCAAGGTTAGCACCAACCGATGAAAAGAAGCTATTAAATTCATTCGCCATTTCTAAATCAGATGACGGTGTAAGGCCATCCTTAGAGAGTGTTATCTGGTTGTGGGAGTGTTGTTTAGTTCCTAGGATATTAGAGATGGTTTTCAATGTGCTTTTCATGTTGCCATTTGCTTCTTTGAATCTAGTCTCATAATATGAAAGTTTAGCTTTTCTTATGATACTGGTAAGCACTGATGAGTACCTCTTAACTACTTCCTTTGTAACTAGGCCAATCCTAAATTTATTTTCATATTCATGTTTTTTGTTGATTGATTTAATTATGCCACTTGTGAGCCACGGGTTATTTTTTCTTTTATCAGTTACTTGTTTGGTAAGGAGGGGACAGTGAGTGTTGTAGAGGCTTAGAGTTTTGGAGAGAAAGAGGTTAGTTAATGATTTTATATCCTGTGTATTATTAAATTCAGATTCCCAGTTAATATTGTGAAGTGCATTAGAGAGATTGCCTAAAGCTGATTCACTGTGTAGCCTGAATGAGAGTTTCTTGCTTTCTAGTGGTGTTGTGTCCATGTTTGCTATGAGGAAGGTAGGATAGTGGTCAGTTGTTCTGTCATAGATTACCCCAGATGTAAGGGGAGCTGTTATATTAGTCCATAAGTGATCCAGGGTAGTGACAGATGTTTGAGTGACTCGGGTGGGCTTGGTGATTGTGGGGATTAGCATACAGGAGTTCATGCTGTTACGGAAATAGTCAACTTGAGGGTTGTTTTGAAGACCCAGGTCAATATTGAAATCACCTCCCAGAATGATGTGATTTTTGTTGAGATTGTTGTTTATGATAAGATTCCTTACATTGTCTGAGAATGAAGCTATGTTGGTATTAGGAAATCTATAGATGGCACCGATAGTCAGGGATGATTTAAAGGATTTACTGGAGAACTTGGCAAAGGTATATTCACAATAGTCGTCTCTATCACTAATGACACTATTGCAGATGAAGTTATCTTTGTAATATATTGCTGTGCCACCTCCTTTTTTATTAGGCCTGCAGTTATGAATGGCTTTGTAACTAGCTAAATTGTAGAGTTGGGTATAGTCATTACTTAGCCAAGTTTCTGTTAAAATGATGAATGATAATTTAGTACCTAGTGCTGTGAGTATCATTTATATCATCAAAATGTTTACCAAGTGACCTAACATTTTGATTGTAAACTGATAAGCAGGTGCTATTTAGGAGTTTTTTTTCCAAGATTTGCTGTGTAATACCTGCAATAATGATGTTCAATGTGCTGATTTGTGTGGGTATGGGACAGAAGATTTCGATCAGGATCAATATCAGTAAGCATATAGATACAATAATGTCATGATACAATAAGATAAGCAATTACAGGAACAGTTAAATACTAAATCTGCTGTAAATAGAAAGTAATTATAGCAAAACACAACAATAAACATAGGTACACAAAAAATAGAGACAATTAGAAGTAGAGTAAAGATCCCCGTAGATAACCTACGCAAGAACACATCTGCAACCGTACGAGAATCCTTCTGAGGTAATGCAACTAGTGTAGTGTAGTGTATTTAGACAGATGGTCAACCAGCACCAACACGTATCTATTCCCCTAATGACTGTGATGTAAATCAATCAAATCGGCCCCCACACGATCTAAAGGTTCACGAATTTCAGGAAATTCCTGAAGTGGGGCTTGTACCTTAAGGGTACCTTTCCTTCTCTGGGAACGATTGCACGACTTCACGTATTGGATTACCTCAGAGAGTAACTCTGAGAAAAAAATAGAAATTTTGCCTCTAAGTGGGGTTTAAAGACCCCCGGATGCCCTGCAATTTTCGATGCATGTGCAAGCTTTAACGCCGATGACCGCAACTTGTCCGGAATGACTAGTTGAAATACCACTCTATCATTCTGGCTATTAACATAATACAGGATGCCCTCTTTCATCTCAAAATCATGAATAGGTAAGATCTTTTTCTTTTTTGGGTATTTTCCTCCATCTAAATACTCAATAATCTCTTTCCATCTAGTCTCTCTCATCTGGTATTCTCTCATTTTATTTGATGGAATCGTTTCAATATTTTCGGTAACTTTAACTAACGCTATGTTCCTACTTAGCGTATCTGGCACAACATGTGCTGGACCAGGCTTGTACAAAATCTGGAATGAGTGGGCCGAAAGTTCGTGAGACCAGTGTGACATTCATGGGCATTTTGTTCGATTTTTAAATATGTGTGTTAACGCTCGATGGTCTGTGTAAATTACAAAGTGCCGCTGAAATAGGTAAGGCTCGAAATACCTAACTGATTCTACTACTGCTAGTGCCTCCCGATCCGTAGCTGAATAACGAACTTCAGGACCTTCGACCTTTCTACTGAAATAGGCTACCGGATGGGGTAAATTATCCGCATCTCGCTGAATTAAGCACCCGCCAATAGCTATACCGCTGGCGTCAGTATGCACCTCCCACTCTTTGTCAAAATTAGGCATAGCCAACACCGGTGTCGTAATTAGTTGATCCTTCAGTTTTCGATGGGTTTCGTCATGTTTGGACTTCCAAACAAACTTCGCATTTTTCTTTGTCAGATCGGTCAGGGGTGCTGAAATAACAGCGAGACCTTCAATATGACGACGAAAATATCCGACCGCCCCCAAAAACCTACGCACGTCCTTTGGAGTAGGCATGTCAGCAATGGCGAGTCTGGGTCAGATCGGATACCGTCTGGGCACACATGGAACCCCAGAAATTTGAATTTCTGGGCCGCCAGGGTGCATTTTTGAACGTTCAGCTTGAACCCTGCCTGATCTAACAAGGTTAAAGTCTCAGTTAAGTCCTGTATGTGTTCCTCAAACATCCTGGAATATATCACAACATCATCCAGGTACGCTAAAGAATGCCTACCCAGGACCGGACTAAGTATGAAGTTGATGGCCCTCTGAAACGACGAAGGCGCTGTCTTTAAGCCAAATGGCATCCTACGGAATTGATAAGTGTTCCTACCATCCGAGAATGCTGTTTTATCCCTAACCTGTTCCACTACCGGAATCGCCCAATATGCCGATTTCGCGTCAAGAGTTGAGAAATACTTTGCAGCACCAAATTGACCTAGTATCTCCTATATTCGAGGCAACGGATACACATCACCCTTAGTTATTTCATTTACCTTCCGGTAGTCAACACAGAAGCGATAACTTTCGTCCGGTTTCCGAACTAGCACAACAGGAGAGAGCCACGGTGTCGTACTAGGTTCTATCACGCCCTGTCTCAACATTTTCTGGCACTCCTCCCTGATAATGTTCTTTGCCTGTTCCGGCAACCTCCACTGTGTTGTGTACACAGGCAAATGATCACCAGTTGGAATGGTGTGCCCAATCGTATCAAGGAGACCAATCTGGTCATCCTGTCACAAATAATTTAGGGAATTTTCGCAAAACTCCTCTCAGTGCCTTCCTATCTGCCTGTGTAACATGTTGCAAATCAAGTGCCGAAATTAATTTCTCTACCTCCTTTACGTTACGTGCAACATTTCTCGTCTTATACTGTACTTTGGATGTAGTTTTAGTATCTGTCCTGTTTAATGCACTACATTGTGCAGTGACGGTTGGAGTCTCAGCTGACTCATGGTGAAAGATTTCTGTGTCCTCCACCATGGTTCCCTGAGATACCCTATCACCTGCCCTGAAGCGAAAAGTTTTATGTGAAAGATTGACCACTGGAATGAGTGCACCTTTATCGAGCACTACAATTAAATGATGAAGAATTAATAAACTATCACATCTCCCAGCTACCTGAAGCGTGGTACCTTGTTGGATGTGACGTCCCACGGCTACTTTAATAAATTTAACAGAATGTGGTGGGCAACTCTGTTTGGTCAATACATGCAATGCACATGATCTCTTAAATGTGTCTGGAAGAGACTTAAAAATCAATTTTGGATAGTGCGCATTATATTTTTGCTTCCTCATAATTGAAGCTACAACTGGGGGATGGTCGATCATCTCCACTGGGTAGGAAGTCTGTCCCAACTGCAACCTACAGTTCCAAACCCCTTTTTCAGCAGACAAGGAATAATTAAATCGAGACAGAAAATCAGTCCCCATTAAGATGTGACAAGGAAAATCAAGGTTTCCTACGATCGCACATGTGTGAGGCTGGAATTCCCCACCAATTTCAAAATTAACTGTACCTTGACCTACGATCTCAATCTTTTCCCCACTGACCGCTGTTAATGTCTTTGCGCTACATTTAAGACGTGCATACTTAAAATAGCTGAAGGCTGACTTTTTAATTAGAGTTGCCTGGCTTCCCGTATCAACAAAAGCTGTCAATCTTACACCTTCCACTTTCACCTCGAAAGTAGGCCTACCATCATTAGGGGCCTTCTGTCATTCTCTCATACTAATATCAGGACAATCCCTCTGTATATGTCCGCGCTTCCCGCAGGAGTAACACCTCCGCGGGTCCCTGTTGGCACTCCGCGCAGGGTGGTTCGAACGTGCAGCTGTGGTCTGCTTCCCGCCTGACGAACCCGTGCCACAGTTACTCGTCTTGTCCCCCTCGCCTGTGCTCAACGCCTCAACGTATGGGGACGACTGAGTGCTGTCATGTTCACAGAAAATGGTACCATCCGTTTTCTATGTGTGGCGAAGCAGACGCCAGAGAGAGGAGGTAAACAATAGAGCGTACAGGACGCCCGCCAAGCTTGGTGGCTACTAGTCATGTAATCATATTAAGTATTAAAGTCAGTAACCAAGTCATGACTTTTCATCAACCCTACAATAAGACTTCCTCAGTAACACACAAACACCACATTGGCGACGAGGATGAACTGTGAACGCAGGTATTTGTTCAGTTTCAAACACAAGGGAGAAGCATGCTGCCTGGAGGAGGAAGAGAAGCTGTGAGCGCCATACCCGATGCTGTATGCTAACCGATGCTGTGTGCTAACCAATGCTGTGTGCTAAACGATGCTGTGTGCTAACCGATGCTGTGTGCTACCCAAGCTGTGCTGAAGAAACTGTACTGAAGAATCTGCCGACGTTGTGTACGAAACGACGCTTTGATGTGTACAAAACCTGATGTTTTGGTTACGAAACGACGCTTCGTGCTACAAAATTCTTCACACTGAACTGACTGCTGTACCAACTGCTGTACCAACTGCTGCTGTACCAACTGCTGTGCCAACTGCTGTGCTGCTGCTGTGAGTAGGAACAACACATGTACACAAGGGCTAGGTAAGAAGTCAGTTGCTGCTATATTGTGCACTGTTGTGAACTTTTGCATTAAAATGCTTGTGTGCTTTGCAAAATTAAAGTAATTACAGTGAATTCTTGACTAACATATACAGTGCAGTAAGTGTTTAATATTCTGAGGAACATTTAAGTGATAAGTTACATTTATTCAGTAAAAATGGCAAATATACCTCAGTTTCCTGCATTTGATCCTGATTGTGACCAGACAAACCTGTCACAGAGGTGGGTCAAATGGCTTAAAAAGTTTGAAAATTTGTTGATAGTTTCTGACATCAAAAGTGCTGAAAGAAAGCGTGCCTTTCTACTTCATTATGCAGGTGATAGAGTTTGTGACATCTTTGACACACTGAAAGACACTGGTGGTGCCAAAGATTATGACACTGCCAAAGCCAAACTAACAGAGCATTTCAAACCAAGGCAAAATACTGCTATGGA
Organism: Procambarus clarkii; assembly: GCF_040958095.1. Taxonomy (NCBI): domain Eukaryota; kingdom Metazoa; phylum Arthropoda; class Malacostraca; order Decapoda; family Cambaridae; genus Procambarus; species Procambarus clarkii. The sequence goes on from NC_091219.1 coordinate 8,133,383, forward strand.
AATTATGCATTTCAGGAGAGCAAAACAACTCTCCAATGAAACTGTGGATCAATACCACACACGTCTGCAGGGTTTAGCAGCCCATTGTGAGTTTGCTGATGTTGACAAAGAAATCAAACAGCAAATAATTGAAACATGCACATCTACACGTCTCCGTCGAAGAGCTCTAGAACTTGTTGATGATGAAAGTTCTCTTACCAAGATACTGGATATTGCTCGTCGAATGGAAGATGCTGCACGTGATGCTCGTGTCATGGAGTGCAGTGCCAATAACGGTTCTGCCACTGTTACTAACAGTGATGAGGTACGTAAGGTTCAGGGAGGACATCGTAATCAAAGAAGATATCATGCCAAACCTAACAGTAAATTTAGCCGAGAACCACGTCACACCTGGAGTCATGGAACAAGGCTCAAGCAGTCACAACGACCCACATCAGAGGGTGTCAACAATAAATGTTACAATTGTGGAGGAGACTACCCACACCAAGATAATGTTTGTCCTGCTCAAGGTAAGAAGTGCTATGAGTGTGGAAAACTAGGTCATTTTGGTGCTATGTGTCGTTCCGCACTAAAGAAACCACAGTCAATGAATAAAAGCGCTGTACGAGGATCAGGTCATAGGGGTCGAGGTGGTAAACACAATATTGCACCTCATATCCAGAATGTTAATAATGTACAAGACAACATTTCATTACAACCAGTCTCAGATGACAGTGAATGTGATTATACTTATGGAGTACAAGCAATCACAGAATGGAATGATCTTCCAAACAACCCAGAGACATGTGTATACATTGCTGGTATTTGTCTCAAAGTTCTCATTGACACTGGATCAAACATTGATACCATTGCTGAGTGCCACTATGAAAAATTTAAAAAACAGTTCCCAAAGCTTGAAAACTATAATGGCAAAGCCACTGCCTATGCTTCAAAGGTAGCCTTGCCAGTGATTGGAACTTTCACTGCAGAGATTAAGTCAAAGAATGCAATGCTCATTACTACATTCCATGTTGTTAGGAATGCAAAGGAGTCTTTACTCAGTTACAAGACTTCAACCAAATTGGGGCTACTTCAGCTTTCTAATGCTGTAGCAGTGGAATCTGCAAACAATGTTGATGGTATTGTTGCTGAATTTTCTGATCGATTTAAATCCATAGGTTGTTATACTGATAGCAAAGAACATCTGCATATCAACCCAGATGTAATTCCAGTTGCCCAACCACATCGCCGACAACCATTCCATACTCGCAAGAAAGTCGATGCCGAACTGGATAGGCTGATGGAACTAGATATCATTGAACCAGTAACAGGCCCAACACCATGGGTAAGCCCAATTGTCACTCCACCAAAGCCGAAGAATCCAGATGAGATACGCATTTGTGTGGACATGCGTGTTCCCAACAAGGCAATAATGCGTGAACGCCATCCTACACCGACTGTAGATGATATGATCTACCGCTTGAATGGTGCAACTGTATTCAGCAAGTTAGATTTAAACAAGGGCTATCATCAGCTTGAACTTGATGATGAGAGTCGCTTCATCACAACGTTTACGACACATCGAGGTCTGTATAGGTACAAGCGCCTGAGTTTTGGTATCAACAGTGCTGCCGAGGTATTCCAGCACATCATCAGCCAGGTATTGCAAGACATACCTAATGCTGACAACATGTCTGATGACATCATTGTTTATGGCCGTACCCAAGCTGAACACGACAAAGCTCTTCGTGCAACATTGCAACGCTTACGAGAAAAGAATCTGACGTTAAGCCGAGCAAAGTGTGAGTTCAATCAACATAAAATTGAATTCTTTGGACATGTACTTAGTGACAAAGGTCTGTCTCCAGATCCTAAGAAAGTTGCAGATATCAAGAATGCTGCACCTCCTTCAACGTCCACTGAAGTACATAGTTTTCTGGGAATGGCAAACTACTGTTCTCGCTTCATTCCAGATTTTGCTACCATTACAAAGCCTCTACGTGAGCTCCTGAAGAAAAATGCATCATGGTACTGGAGCGATATCGAGCAAAATGCATTTGATGCTGTGAAAGATGCACTAGTAGAGAATGCGACTGCTGCATACTTTGATCCATCAATGGACACTGAGTTAACGGTGGATGCTAGTCCTGTTGGATTAGGTGCTGTTTTAGCCCAACACAAACCTGGTCAACCAGATTCCAGAGTAGTAATTGCCTACGCCAGCCGTTCTCTCACAGATGTTGAGCAACGATACAGTCAGACAGAGAAGGAAGCTCTTGCTCTTGTATGGGGCTGTGAACACTTCAATGTGTATCTGCTTGGTGCGCCCTTCACCACTATGGTCACTGACCACAAACCGTTGGAGACCATCTTCAATAATCCAAAGTCCAAACCACCAGCTCGCATTGAGAGATGGGCTCTTCGTCTGCAACCATACAACTTTACGGTGAAATACAAGCCGGGTGCAGGCAATCATGCTGATTACATCAGTCGACATCCTGCCAACAGTTTCACCATCACCAAGCATCAGCAAGTTGCCGAGGAATATGTACACTCTGTAACCTGTGATGCAGTCCCTAAGGCTCTTACTCTTGATGAAATCCGTACTGCAACCCTAGAGGACCCAACTCTGCAAGCAACAGTGGATGCATTGACTAAGAAAAAGTTTCCACGCATCCCACCCTCAGGAGTTGACCAAGATGCATTCAAAGCACTTGAACGCATCCAGACAGAATTAAGTGTTACACAACAACGCGACACTGTGCTGCGAGGTACTCGTATCGTTATTCCAGCTGTTCTCCAGCAACGTGCTCTGAAGCTTGCACATCAAGGACACCAAGGTCTTGTTAGGACCAAACAGCTGCTACGAGAAAAAGTGTGGTTTCCTGGCATTGATCGTCAAGCAAAGGATATGCATGATGCCTGTGTCCCCTGCCAAGCTGCAGTGGATACTTCAAGACCAACACCTCTACAACCTTCACCACTACCTGCTGCACCATGGACGGAAGTATCGATGGACTTCTGCGGACCGCTACCAACTGGAGAGTACTTGATGGTAGTCATTGATGATCACTCACGTTATCCAGAAGTAGAAATCATCAATTCCACATCTGCAAAGGCCGTCATCCCGAAACTTGACAAGATCTTTTCAAACTTTGGCATTCCTGAAGTTGTCAAGACGGACAATGGACCGCCATTCAATGGACAAGACTTTGTCAACTTTGCTGAGCATATTGGATTCAAACACCGCCGTGTGATGCCACTACATCCTCAAGCAAATGGAGAAGTTGAGAGATTCATGCAACCTCTCATGAAAGCGGTACGCTGTGCTCATGCCGAAGGACGATCCTGGAAACAAGCTATGTATGCTTTTATCAGGAACTACCGTGCAACACCGCATGGAACACTGGGCAAGTCACCTGGTGAACTTTTATTTGGACGTCCTATGAGAATCGCACTACCCGTCATGCCAGCCGAGGTAACGGATAAACGTCTCGCTCAGAAGGATGCACTAGCCAAGGGCAAAATGATAATTGCTCATGATCAACGTGCAAAGGAACAGTTCATAAAGGTTGGTGACACTGTTCTCGTTAAAAAGAAAAAAGAGGGAAAGTTAGATATGCCGTATGATACAAAACCATATAAAGTGATTAGTGTAAAAGGAACTATGGTAACAGCTAGTAATAGAGATCATAGTATAACACGTAATATGGCTTATTTCAAAGTGATTCCAACTAGTGTAGAAAATGATGAAGTGCAAAGTCGTGCAAAAGAAAAAGAAAAAAATAGTTATAACCCGACAAACAATTCATCAAGGGATGTTATTGCATTTAAGGACACTCGTCCTAAACGTCATGTTAAACGCCCTACACGATTTGATGATTAATTGTGTTCCTATGTAATGAAAAGTATTTACTTATTGTGCTAAACTAAATTTAATATTGTTTGAATAATGCAGATATCTCATTCAATATTTTGTAACTTTGTAGTACAGTTTCTTTCATGTTTGTTTAACATTGCATATGTATTTTTAACATTGAAATCCTTTGTGGAAAAGATTAAGTTGTTTAAATTCTTTGTGTGCTTAATTAATGTTAAATGTATGCAGTATCTCTTGATATGGTAATAACTTACTTTGTGTCAATAACTTTGCTTTGTGCTACAAGCATGGTAGACATCCTGTATTCATTCTTTTTAAAGAAAAGGAGGGATGTCATGTTCACAGAAAATGGTACCATCCGTTTTCTATGTGTGGCGGAGCAGACGCCAGAGAGAGGAGGTAAACAATAGAGCGTACAGGACGCCCGCCAAGCTTGGTGGCTACTAGTCATGTAATCATATTAAGTATTAAAGTCAGTAACCAAGTCATGACTTTACATCAACCCTACAACCAAGACTTCCTCAGTAACACACAAACACCACAAGTGCCAGTCTTCTCCGTGCGCATCTCTATGTCTAAGGCTGTGGCGGCATGTTGGACTAGTTCTTTATATCTCAACAACTCTCCCTCCGCAGATAAAAATGGCCCCATAGCAGAAGGTAACGCTCTACAGAACAATTGTTTGGCTAATCGCTCTGCCTGACTCGAATCGAACCCCAGCTCCGTAGTAAGATCGTCAACCCTACTCCTTAACAGTGTCCCGAAATCTTTGATGGTGCTGCGGTCATCCTTCTTAAGTGACTGCAGGTAAATCTGAGCTTCATCTGCCGACACATTTTCCTTAAACCGGTCCTTTATCGCTTGGACAAACTGAGGCCAAGTCATCAGGTGCCGAAACTCTGTCAATCTTGCCAGTGGACCGGCTACGTCCACGCAAGCCCCCATAGCGAGAATAATCTTCAAACTATCCTCTGGGACAGCCTCCAGCATCGTACTAATCTGCCAAAGCCAGTCTTCCACTCGGCAGTTGCGTTCCACCTTATTAGACGGCAACTCCGTACTTCAGAGTGTCGGGAGAGTCATCTAGGGAATCAGATTCATAATTCCCGGTGTGTGTGACGCGAGGCTACTGGCAGTGGGTGGCCCCTGGGGTTGGTGTAGGGGTTGAGGCTGGGGTTGGGGTTGAGGTATGGTGTGGGCGGCCCGGGGTTGGGGAGAAAGTTGGGGTATGGTGTGGGCGGCCAGGGGTTGAGGAAAAGGTAGGGGGTATGGCGTGGGCGGCCTGGGATTGGAATAGGTATGGGGTGGCCTGGGGTTGGAGTAGGTAGGGTGTGGCCTGGGGTTGGGGGTAGGGTTGGTATAGGAGTTGAGGTTGGGATTGGGGTTGGTATAGGAGTTGAAGTTGGGGTTGGTATAGGAGTTGAGGATGGGGTTGGTTAAAGAGTTGGGGTTGGGGTTGTTGTAGTGATGGGTGAGGTGTAAGTGGGTGTTGTGGTATTGGTGTTATGTGAGGTAGTTCCTGCTGTTGGTGTGGTTGTTCATGTTCCAATTGAACAGGTTGCTGGTCATGTTCCCTACTTAACGACGTGGGACGTCCTACCACACTAACTGATGCCTCCTGTCCAGCTCTCTGTATCCCCTGTTGGTATGGCGTCGATGTTTTAGGTGGGGGAACCCAAGACGGCTCCCCCAATTCTTGGGACGAATCCTCGAATGATTCTACACTCATGTCTATAATCGTGTGTGCACTAGAATGGGAAGATACCCTCGACTGCTAAGTCCTATGCAGAACCCGTGACACCGTCGCCTCAGTCCCACGGAATCCACCTGTGACGTCAGTTAGGCTACCTGAGCAGTCCACCAGATCCCCTGTAGTATCGGAAGATGTGCTCTCCTCCAGCTTTCACTCCCACTGGTCCCTACTGACTGGTCACTGTCTGGGTTAAACATTCCCTATAATTCCCGGTGTGCCATGCCTCTTGTAACTACCATTTAATTCACACTCGACCCGGATTCTCACTACAACCGAAATCTTACACAAATAACACAAAAATTCACAGCTCTTTTCCAAAAGAGAAAACTAACTAAATTCCCAAAACTAAATACAACGATTAATCGAGAGAATCGCTGAGTGAAACCAATGAATGAGCGTCTGCCCCGAACTCGTGTCCGATCGTGAAATAATCCGCAGTTCTATTACTGAAAACTAAGTCTGTTACGTTAAAAAAAATTAGAGAATCTAATTTATATAAAAATAGTTAAAATGATAAAGTAATTAACGCGCAGCACTCGTGATGGATTAATACAGAATATTTACTGTACTTATATACTAGATGCACTTGAAATGGACAGTGTGGTCACTGATGACTGATAGAGTGGGACCAGCTGGCTGAAAAACACAAGTCCCGCACTTTTTCGCTTAAACGCTTAAAAATCTAAATTTTAGTCTCTGAAGAAAAATAACTAGTTTTACGTTACTGAACCGTTCTAGCGATTAATATAGACCCCCAGGACATGCATTTGTTTAATTAAATCGAATTTTCACCAAAAACTGCGTTTTTACTCAATGCTGGACTCTGACAAATTTTCTGCACCCGGAAAACAAAATCTATCACCCAAATATCGCAAAACTCCCTTAATTCGCAAAAATGGGTTTCTCGTTCACAGATATAAATACGTTATTACTTAATACTGGCGATGTATACAGAACAATACTGACACTTCGGGCGGTTTCAACACTCATTAATTCGATTTTCCGTCAAAATCCTAGGTTTTCACCTCACCTGGACTCTAACAAAAAAAGAATCACAACATGATTTTCTCGAAAAATAACGAAATTCGGCAAAAATGTAATTATCACTGTTTAATGCTTAAGATCAAAATTACATCCCTTTCGTGCACTAGAGAGTAATAATGGCCTTAGAATATACACACAACATGACAATTCGAATTTTCGCCAAAAAGTCCGATTCTAGCCCAAGCTGGACATAGAAATTAAAAAAAAAAAAAAAAAAATCTATGACTAAAACACAAATTCTACCGTCTTACTGGTAAAACTAGAAAAATATCACTCGCATCGACTGGGAAATCCTAATGACGCCCAGATCATATACGTTACACGCTAATACAAATTAATCACAGTTAACGACTTTCTGACGTTTAATAGAAATTAATTTGAAATTTAATTTAATTAATTTAGAAATTAGAAGTTTAATTAGAAATATTTCCACGAACTCTATCAAACATTTACAACGAAAATGACTACCCTTAACATGAACTTACTCACTAACGATAGTGACCGACTTATAGTCCTAAGTCCAGAGAATTAATTACTCTCTAGAAAAAACGCCTCTGACTTAGACTAATACAAAAGAGAATAGAAATAATAAATGTACGGCCTAACCCTATTGTACAAAAAAAATACTGAACACTTGGGCAAAATTTTTACAACCGGGGACTGAATTTAGGGCAAAATTTTAATATCTAGAAACAAATACGAGGAAATACGTTATATAAATTTAACTATACTTAATTCGAAGATTCACTCAATTTAATCCTATAATCGCTCCTACCGGCTCGCCGTACCACGCCTTGCCTAGGGGTCTCGACCATCTAGGTTCCAACAGAGCAGCACGCAGCTTTCAGTAACAATTAGACTAGAAACGACTCAACCTTCACTAAGTGTGTGATCACTTAGTTGTTGAATCGGTGCTAAGTAGTTTACTAATCCGTCCCTCGGAAGCTACAACCCCCTTCGCGGATTTAACGTTTCTTCTAGCATTTTGGGTCGTCTAACAACGCCCTTGGATAAATCTCCTGGCGTCCCACAGGTAAATCCGCCCAGACAGCCCACAAGGAACTGCTGTTGAGAGTATGGTGGCTCCCAACACCTCTGAATCAATTGCAATGGGTCGAGTAAGGTACCCAGTCCAATCAACTCGGAGCGGTCTCCTTAGCCAATAAATCTTAACAGCCTAACTTACTAACTAATCCTTAAACGTATCAGCCCCCACGACCCCAAGATTTGCCAACCCCACTGTTGTGAGGCGCAAAACTAATCCTGGCTCACAGCCTGCGGCTGTCCTCCCTAACACCTATGCACATCTCCGAATGGCTAGACGCATGAGCCTTTCAACAATTTCAAAAAAAAATTTTGAAACCACTGCTGTGCACCATTGTAACATGGGAGGGGTGTTCGTTTCCTTATTCTCCACCCGTCCGTATTCTCATTCAACTTTCTTCAAACCAAGGGACCCCAGAACTATTACTTGAGCCGAACCCCACGCCACGTGGTCTTAAGCCGCTTGACCAGCTTAAGATTCTACAACCCTTATGACATGGAAATAGATCACTAGCAAAACTCTAGAATCTCCTTGCACTGCCACCACCAGACCATTAACATTGAGCCATAATCGAGGTCTGGATCGATTATACTGTGACGATAATCTCTTTCAAGAGAGATTGAGCCTGCTCTTCCCTACTTAAAGTTACGTCAAGTTAACAAGTATAAGATGTTATATTCAAGACTCGTCACCAGTAGCACAAAACGTTTTGACCAGGAGGCAAAACGTACCCAAGAACCCCCCTACTCCACACACCCTCCATGCCGGCTCGTCGTCAACCAGCAAACTACCCATCCTAGCCTGCCTGCTCCTGATTGGTGACTCGCCGACCGCACACCTGCACCCTGCACCTCAGCGCCACCTATCTGAGTCGACGTCTGAGCCTGACCAGCCATCAACTTCAGAATATTCTTTGTGCTCTTAGAGTCGACATCTCTCTCTGGCATACTAAGGTTTCTGGCTTCCGTATACTAAGGGAGGTCTCAGCTAAAGCCAATATTCTCAGCACCATTTCAACATTATATTATTTAATCTATTGTGTCTTTGCATTTATCTTTGTCATTTTATTGCACCAGTCATTTGCTCGAGATTTGTCTTTATTTTCATTTATTTTTAAAGTAAATATATTAAAGTTTCATTGTTCATACTTTGTGTTTTACGTGTTCCTCCCTCTAACTTACCACAGACAACAGGCAAGCAGTCTATCTTTTTTTTGTAAGTGTGACCAGGCATTGACACCTGCCATTGGAGGACTGCCGAACATCTATACTCCAACACTTTCCCGTCACATTTAATGGGGGCCTGTCCGGGAGCTTCACTCAGGTGCTAGTACCAGAACGTCAATTTGTGGTAAGCGTACCTCGCTTTGCTAAAGTTGCTTTTCAATATTATCATTAATTTTTATATTTATATGGTGCTGTGTGTATTGTGCATTCCGAGAGTAGCATATTGTGAGTGTGGGGTAACTTTGGATTACGTGGTGACTGTAGGCCGCAGTCATTCTCTTAATTGGTCATCCCTCCCTCCGTGTTATTACTCGTGTTTACCACCTTTTGTCCCTAGGATATTTCTCATACTATCGGCAGATCATCATTGTGGTACCCTGGTACTTTGCTTTGTCTTCGGGTCAAAGCACCTTATCTTCTGTAATCCGACCAAAGGAGGATAAGAGGGCCATAGTTTCTCTAGCACAGACTACGTTGCTGAGTTGGGACCTCAGCAGCAGTTCTCGTCACCAGTTGACACTCGCACCCCTACACGTCGGTCAGAGATGATGATATTTACTTAGGTAGGGAATTAGCTTTCTTTTTACAGAGCACAAAGTTCGCTAATTCTGTAAGTATCATATTCATTTAGTGGGAAACCCTTGCTTATGTCGTATAGAGACTCAACAAGGTATGCCTACATTCTTGGACTACCTAATTCTCTTTTGGAGCAATTAAATGTTTCATTTGTTTTAGAAACTCAGTTTCATTTATTTAGTAGGATTTTCTTGCCCTTATTCTCTTACATTGAGTACTGGGTACAAGATTTCTTGCGACTTTGATTAACTATTCATTTACCATCCTATAACTAACGTAAATTGTTAAAGATTAAAATTCCACAGGATAGTTACCAGTTGCCACGTTATCCTGTTTCTGACATTTACCATATCACAACTATATTCGTTGTACATTTATTTGCTATCTTTCACCATGTGTCGTCTCCAAGCTTTCCGTAACGATCCAGCAGGTGAAATAGGGACCTTATGTCATGCCAAGAGAACCGAATTACAAACTCTTGCACACGAGTATCAACTAGATGCTCCCCATGGAGCCAACAAAAATGAATTACATAATTTAATTATGGATCACCTCTTAGATAAAAGGACAATTGACTCTGAAACTCACGAACTTATTCTATTGCAGATAAACATGACTTGGCAACTATGAAACTCAAACTTGAACTCGCCAAGCTCGAAAGGGAGCAACAGCAAGCAGCTCTCCAAATGAGGGAACGAGAGGCTGCAATAAAGAAAGAAGAGCAGGAAAGAGAAGCTGCAATAAGGAAAAAAGAGCAGGAAAGAGAAGCTGCAATGAGGAAAGAAGAACAAGAATGAGAGGTGGCCCTCAAGGAACGTGAGATTGCAATATTCAGAGAGCGTGAGCGAGTACAGCTTGAAGCAAAACAACGCCACCTGGAGATACAACGCGAGCATGACAAACAGCAAGCGGCTATGGTTATAGAATGTCGTCAACAAGAACTCACGTTGGAAACTACACACCTCACTCAACGCCAGCAAGCTACTGCTAGTCTTCCAGTAAGTTTCAATGTCTCCCATGCAAGTAAGTTAATGCCACCATTCGTTGAGACAAAGATTTATGTATTTTTTACCACCTTTGAGACCCTAGCTAATCAACTTAGCTGGCCTGCTGATCAATGGTCTACCCTTCTCAGAGTGCATCTTACAGGGAGAGCTGCAGTTACTCCCAGTACCTTAGCGTCTGAGAATGACTACCAGACCCTGAAGCAAGCAGTTTTGGACGCCTACCTTCTCTCCACCGAAAGCTACAGATGAATATTCCGTGACATCTAAAGGCAAGTACCACCACCTTTCTAGAATTTGCCAATACCAAGAAAAATTTTTTCATTAAATGGCTGGAAGCAGCACATGTCTCTACATTTGCAGAACTCATCAACCTCATGCTAGTTGAGGAATTCTTGAGACGTGTTCCCCCTTCCGTCCGTTTATATCTAGCAGATAAAGAAGAAACCGACTACATCAAATGTGCGAAGTCGGCTGACACCTACAGCCTCATCCACCGGCTGACACCATCACCACCTCCCCCCAGTAAGAAGTCTTGGTACAGTTACGATAAAGTGAGTACAGAGGAAGCGAGCTCACAATTGTCTTGTAAGTATTGCAAACTCTATGGACATACCATAGACAGATGTGTGAAGGCTCAATACAAGAGCAATGAATCTACTAAACCCAAACAGACTCCTCATAAGTCCGGTAAGCCTGTGATGAATGTTGGTGTTCATGTTAATGATCTTTCTCTCTTCAGTAAACACCTGTATCCTGGAACTGTCTCTATCAACGGTACAGATTCGGAGGGAGATTTCAAATTGAAGATCTTGAGGGACACAGCGGCTCTTCAGTCCATTATAATGAAATCGGCTGTGCCTAACGTCACCTACACCGGGGAAACCGTCCTTATCACTGACCTCACTGCTACCACTCCATATCCACTCGACAGAGTCCACCTGGATTGTCCCTTCGAGACCGGTGAAGTCCATGTCGCCATCAGGGAAAAGCCTTTTCCCATGCCTGGAGTGCAACTTCTCCTGGGCAACGCCTTGGCAGAAGATCAGCAACCGTCCAACCTGATCATCACGGACAAACCCCAGGTGTGTACTTCTGTAATGGATAATCCCATCTTTGAATATGTTCCAGCAGAGGTTCAAGAAAGTGATAAAGTTTCTCCTCCGGTTTTGGTGACCACCCGTGCACAAGCTGCACGACCACAACCAGCTGACTCTACTGCTACCGCTGTCCCTCAAGACCCTCAGAATCTACATCCAAATCTTACCAAGTTGGAGTTCCGTAAGTTACAGAGGGAAGATCAATCATTAACACCATTATTCTTCCAGGCTGAGACTCTACCTGACAGTATCCCTGGGTTCTTCCTAGAGAATGAGTTGCTCTACCGCAGATACAGACCCAGCAAGCTGAAGGAGGATGACGATTGGGCCAATGTCGAACAACTAGTGATTCCCACCAGCATACGGCCCGATATTCTACACCTGGCCCACGGAGATCTTTCTCACTATGGTTTCAACAAAACCTACCACGGAATCAGACAAGACTACTACTGGCCAGGTATGGTAAAAGACGTTAAAAAATACGTACAACAGTGTCATACATTTCCGATGGCAGGTAAACCTAACATCTCTATTCCCCAGGCTCCACTAAAACCCATCCAGGTGTCTGCGGAACCTTTCCACAGACTCATCATAGACTGTGTTGGTCCTTTACCCCGGACCAATTCTGGCAACGCATATATATTAACTATCATGTGTCCTACCACCAGATTCACCATAGCAGTTCCAGTAAAGAACATTACAGCTGCTACTGTGGTGAAACAACTATTGAAGATCTTCACCCAGTATGGATTTCCAAGAGAGGTTCAAAGCGACTGTGGCACCAACTTCACCAGTGATCTCTTCTAGAAGACGCTGGAGGAGTTCAACATCACACAGGTACTGTCCAGCCCCTATCAACCTGCTTCACAGGGTTCCCTTGAACGTAGTCATCAGACTATTAAAGCACTCCTAAAGAAATTCTGCAATGACACCTTGAAGGACTGGGATAAACAACTTGATCTCATTATGTGCATTTTCAGAAGTCTCCCCAATGAGTCTCTAGGAGTATCTCCTTATGAGATGCTCTACGGACGTAAGTGCCGTACTCCTCTCAAAGCTTTCAAGGACTCTCTACATAATGCCACCTTCAGTGACCCTCAGAATGTGCCCCAGTTTCTTCAAAACTTATAACACATTCTAGAGAGAGTACGTAAATTTGTTAATGACAACCTATTGAAAGCCCAGGAGAGGATGAAGACTCATTTTGACCAAAGCAGCAAATTAAGGAAATTTAAACCAGGAGACTTTGTGTTGGCATATTTTCCTATCCCAGGTTCTCCATTGCAAAACAAGTTTTCAGGACCCTACCGCATTAAGGAGTGCAAAAACAACAACAACTATGTTCTTGAGACTCCAGATAGGCGGCGGAAGACCCAGTTGTGCCACGTCATTCTCCTGAAGCAGTATCAAGGTATTCCCCCCACTGTGTTGGTATCTGTCTCTACATTTAAAGGTCCATACCTCCACAGTGAAACCTTCCCTGCTTCTCCCGAAAGCATCACCACTGAGCCGGTGCATTCCAAATCGGAAATCTTACCTGATCTTCATCCCAATTTACAGGACTATAATAGTGCTCCTTTACCATGTTCTAATCCTATTCTCGCCTCGCCAGATATCACGAAGCCTTTCATCCTCCATGTCGACGCCAGCGGTACCGGCATCGGGGGTGACCTGATGCAACAACGAGGCGAGGAGATTCTACCTGTTAGCTACTACAGCTACAAGGAACTACAGCACGATCGAAAGGGAGCTACTCATCGTCTAGAACTTGCAGCACTTCGAACCATACCTGAAAAGTGCTCGGTCTACCACCATCTACTCGGACCACAATCCCCTACGCTTCCGGCAGCAAGCCTAATTCAACAATGGACGGCTTCTACGATGGGCTTGATATCTGCAGAATTTCAACCTGGAGATCTCTACATCAAGGGGTCTGACAACATTATAGCAGACGCCCTCTCCAGAGTCTATGAGGTAGAGGCTGCTCCATCTACCACTCTACCTCCTGAAGACATAACTTCACCTGGAACCGCAGGCTTCGGGGGAGAGTTGTGACGATAATCTCTTTCAAGAGAGATTGAGCCTGCTCTTCCCTACTTAAAGTTACGTCAAGTTAACAAGTATAAGATGCTACATTCAAGACACATCACCGGTAGCACAAAACGTTTCGACCAGTAGGCAAAACGTACCCAAGAACATACTCCAAAACGTACGTACCCCAAAAACGTACCCCCAAAACGTACCCCAAAACGTACTCCACACACCCTCCACGCCGGCTCGTCGTCAACCAGCAAACTACCCATCCCAGTCTGCCTGCTCCTGATTGGTGACTCGCCGACCGCGCACCTGCACCCTGCACCTCTGCGCCATCTACCTGAGTCGACGTCTGAGCCTGACCAGCCATCAACTTCAGAATATTCTTTGTGCTCTTAGAGTTGACATCTCTCTCTGGCATACTAAGGTTTCTGGCTTCCGTATACTAAGGGAGGTCTCAGCTAAAGCCAATATTCTCAGCACCATTTCAACATTATATTATTTAATATATTGTGTTTTTGCATTTATCTTTGTCATTTTATTGCACCAGTCATTTGCCCGAGATTTGTCTTTATTTTTATTTAGGTTTAAAGTAAATATATTAAAGTTTCATTGTTCATACTTTGTGTTTTACGTGTTCCTCATTTTAACTTACCATAGACAACAGGCAAGCAGTCTATCTTTTTTTTTTTGTAAGTGTGACCAGGCATTGACACCTGCCATTGGAGGACTGCCGAACATCTATACTCCAACACTTTCCAGTCACAATACTCTCAATAAACCTTGGGGCTTGATCCCCCAACTAGTTGGTATGGGAGGGATGAATTTACGTTAAAGTGCGGCAATATTAACAATCAAAGGGAAAATGAATTTTTAATCGGTGTTAGAATCTGCGGCCCCACGAAACTCGGCCTCGTGGGCACCACGTGGCCAGGACATGTAAATAATAGTACATAAAATGGAAATTAATAAAAAGGCAATTTACTTACTAAATGATTTATTAAAAAACTAAACAAAATCTAATTCAAAGCACTCCCTGGCTGAACACTCCCTCTATTGAAAGGCAATAAGATGACTAACTTCCTACACTCAAAACCATAGCAACTATACCTTTTATGACGACCAGCGGTGGAAGTGCTGGTCTAGGGGAGAGGTGGATAGAGGTCACCTTCCCGAGTCGTTGCTTTTTCCACACTGATCTTCCCTCTTGCTCCTCTACACAGAAGGGTATCCCTACGCCTGGCTTTACTAAGTTTACTCGTAGGGTTTAAGTTGAACAACTAATCTGTGTTGTACTCAACGACCCAGATGGTGGAATTCTTTTAACTGAAGTTAATTACACAGGCATCTTAGGGAAGAGCTATTTCCGATTACAAAATGGCTATTCGATCTTTGAGAAATACTGAATGTGGAAACTCTGATGACTCATGACCGCCAGGTCGCCGAGGTCACTCCGTGCCAAGGCCCAGTCCCGGCTCGTGACGTCACTGATGGTGACTTACTCATTATACTGACAATTAGGATACTCTTGATACTATAAACAGGAATACTATTGAATACAATTTGAATGAAGACTAATTTCTCTATATTACTGAATACTGTAGAATAATTCATTATACGATACTATGAGACAAAGGCGCCAGTCATTTTGTATTTCAACCGCCAATTCCCAGGGGATGCCCCGTGCTCCCAGTTAGGTCACTACACGTGACTCCAACTTCCCACACTCCCATGCGTAGAGAAAACATACTGGATCATTCCTACAACAACCTAGTTTGTTACACCCCAGCCCATGAGTGATAGTGGACCCCATACCCATCCTTTGGAAGGGAGTGGACCCCATACCCATTATGTGGGTGCTAGTGGACCCCATACCTATCTAGTGGGTGATAGTGGACGCCATACACATCTAGTGGGTGGTAGTGGACCCCATACCCATCCTGTCGGTGGTAGTGGACCCCATACCCATCCTATGGGTGGTAGTATAGACCATATACCCATCTTGTGGGTGTTAGTGGACCCCATACCCATCTTGTGGGTGCTAGTGGACCCCATATCTATCTAGTGGGTGATAGTGGGCCCCATACACATCTAGTGGGTGGTAGTGGACCCCATACCCATCCTGTCGGTGGTAGTGGACCCCATACCCATCCTATGGGTGGTAGTAGACCCCATACCCATCCTGTCGGTGGTAGTGGACCCCATACCCATCGTATGGGTGGTAGTAGACTCCATACCCATCTTGTGGGTGGCAGTGGACCCCATACCCATCCTGTGGGTGGTAGTGGCCCCCATACCCATTCTGTGGGTGGTAGTGGCCCCCATACCCATCTTGTGGGTGCTAGTGGACTCCATGCCCATCTAGTGGGTGGTAGAGGACCCCATATCCATCCTGTGGGTGCTAGTGGACCCCATACTTACCCTGTAGGCGGTAGTGCACCCCATACCAGTCTTTTGGGCGGTATTGGACCCCATAGCCATCCTGTATGCAGTAGTACACCCCACACCAACCTTGTGGGCGGTTGTGGACCCCATACGTATCCTGTGGGTGGTATAGTGACCCCATACCCATACTGTGGGTAGTATTGGCCCCTCTCATACCCACCCTGTGGGGGGGGGTAGTGGACCCCATACCCACCTTGTGGGCGGTTGTGGACCCCATACGTATCCTGTGGGCGGTAGTGGGCCCCATACCTATTATGTGGGTGATAGTAGACCCCATACCTATCCTGTGGGCGGCAGTGGACCCCATACCTATCCTGTGGGCGGAAGTGGACCCCATACCTATCCTGTGGGCGGTAGTGGCCCCCTACCCATCCTGTGGGCGGTAGTGGGCCCCATACGCGTCCTATGGGTGGTAGTTAAGCGGTAGTTGAGCTCACCTATGGGTGAGCTCTCTGTCATGGGTTCGTATCCTGGCCGGGGAGGATTTACTGGGCGCAAATCCTTAACTGTAGCCTCTGTTTAACTCAACAGTAAAATGTGTACTTGGTTGTTAAACGATTCTTCGTGGGGGTCGTATTCCAAGGAACTGCCCGAAACGCTTCTCGTACCAGTGACTGTACAAAAATGTAACAACTCTTGTATATATAAAAAAAAAAGTTAACCCCATACCCATCCTGTGGGCGGTAGTAGACGATATACCCATCCTGTTGGCGGTAGTTAACCATATACTTATTCCGTGGACGGAACTGGACCCTATACTCATGCTGTGAGCGGCAGTGGAGGCCATACTCATCCTGCGGGCGGTAGTAGACACAATTTTCATCCTGTGGGTGATTGTGGACCCCATACCCATCCTGTGGGCGGTATAGTGGACGCCTCACACATCCTTTTGGCGTAAGTGGAACATATACCCATGATACTACCCTCATCTACTAAGAGGGTAGTAGATACTACCCACACACACACACACTAAATAATGTTGTAAACAATGAACTAAAAAGAGTTCACTTATGGATGTCAACCAACAATCTCACACTAAACATAGAAAAGACTTACTACATTTTATTTGGAAACATCAACAAATGCAATTCAGCTTCAGATAGACAATGTTCAATGTTAACATCAGCAATAAAAATGATGGAAAGTTACTTGACCTATACTTGGACAAGAGACTCAACTTCAGCACCCACATACAACACATGCCTCAAAAACGGTTGGTATACTCTCTAAAATCAGATATTATGTTCCAAACTCTGCTCTCCTCTCATTATACTACGCGCTAATCTATCCCTATCTTATATATGATATCTGTGCATGGGGCTCAACCTCTGCCGACTACCTCAAGCCCATCATCACCCAGCAAAAATCTGCCATCAGAATAATAACAAACGTGATTTTCAGACAACACACAGCCCCCTTGTTTAAATCCCTAAACATGCCAAACATAACCTCACTCCACACATTCTCTTGTGCCAATTATATTTACAAAACCATGTTCTTATGTGCAAACCCTGTTCTGAAACTCTTCTTGGACAGATGTAATAAAACACAATCACAATACCAGAAACGCTTTGCGTTATAGTGGCTTTAGGCATTGTATGTACTAGCCCTATCTATAAATCCATCACTCTTTGTAAAATTTCTTGTATGTATGTACCTTACCTAAATAAACATTTTATTTTATTTTATTTTATTTTATTTGAAATAAATATCTCTTTGATATCCCCAGAGTCAAACTTAAACTGTGTAAACACTATGCAAATAAAGGCACCTGGTCTATGGAACCCACTCCTTAACGAACTGAAAAGCTATCAAATTTTTGCCTTATTCAAAAATAAAACCAAAAAGTACCCATTTTCATGTGCATAGTTTCCTACCTAGGGCTTTGAAACTAGCACCGAATCTAGTGCTACCCAATTCCTCAAAATATGTACCTACGCTATACAACTTTACCATTGTAATCATTGCTGTTATATTATGTTATACACATAGTTTGATACATTATATCTTGCAATAATCCTTAAATTATGTCAAAATATACCTGTGGATAATCCTTAAATTTACTTTAACATGCCTACTTTTTTCTGTCAAATTTCTTATACAATGTATTTTTTTGTACTTTCTTACAATGCATTTTTATAGTTTCTTAAAAGGTACCTGTAAACATTTTTTTTAACTTTGCTAGAAATTACCTTCTTAAAATTATGTTAGATTAAGGATTGGCCCGAAACGCTATGCGTGTTAGTGGCTTTACAAGAATGTAAAACTTCAAGTCTCTGTACTCTGATAAACCCAATGTACTTTCCTGTATATAAATAAATAATAAATAGATATCTCTTTCAACACTGCGGCACACAAACACCCCCCTCCCACCCCCATTTTGGACGAGTCCACCCGGAAATCAAATACCACCGCAACGCTTTGGGGGAGGGGGGGGGGGGGGGCACGCCCCTCAGTTGCTCACTGAACACAGGCGGGAAAGTCTGTGTGCTACTCCTGCCTCCAGCATGTCCTCTCATCTCTAACTCCTTATATCTGTTAACTGTCTTAATAAAAGATTTACTCTATATTCATATACGTTCTCTACGATCCCTTGGCACACGATCAAACACTGGTAATCATTCCATCAACTATTTAAATGAGCTTACTGCAGAATTTTATGGCATGAGGGCGCTTGCTCTCTGGCACTCACTCAATTCGCCCAACAAAATAACTTTAGGACTGCCTCACCAACCTTCTTCCAGTACTGACTAGAGTCTACGAAATCACCTGGCAGGCTTCACACAGAAACGTCTGCTTCCTTACCTCTACACGAAGGAATGCACATATTAATGTCCTCACAGGAGCGACCACCCTCCAGGTCGCCTCTAATATCTTCATACTCACAGAGAAAAGGCGCACGACGTCCCTAACAGCTTCCTCACACTTGATAGCAATTAGCCTCCTCTCACTCACTGAACTAGGGATTATATTCTTCCTTCTTCCCAGGAGATAAACGACGTAACGTCCACTCCTGACGGCTGTGGTGACTCAAGTGCCACGTCGCGTCACAAAATGTCGACATCTCATTCCATTTTACTTTTATCAGATGCTCATCCTAAGCTTGTATTCTTTAAGAACATAAGAACATAAGAACAAAGGTAACTGCAAAGGCCTATTGGCCCATACGAGGCAGCTCCTATTCTATAACCACTCATATACTTGTCCAACCCGCGCTTGAAACAATCGAGGGACACCACCTCCACCACGTTACGCGCAATTGGTTCCACAAATCAACAACCCTGTTACTGAACCAGTATTTACCCAAGTCTTTCCTACATCTAAACTTATCCAATTTATACCCATTGTTTCGTGTTCTGTCTTGTGTTGATATTTTTAATACCCTATTAATATTCCCCCTGTTATGTCCATTCATCCACTTGTAAACCTCTATCATGTCACCCCTAACTCTTCGCCTTTCCAGTGAATGCAACTTAAGCTTTGTTAATCTTTCTTCATATGAAAGATTTCTAATTTGGGGAATTAACTTAGTCATCCTACGTTGGACACGTTCAAGTGAATTTATATCCATTCTATAATACGGCGACCAAAACTGAACTGCATAATCTAAATGGGGCCTAACCAGAGCAAGATATAGCTTAAGAACCACACCAGGTGTCTTGTTACTAACGCTTCGATTAATAAATCCCAGTGTCCTATTCGCCTTATTACGAACATTCATGCATTGATCCTTTTGTTTTAAATTCTTACTGATCATAACTCCCAGATCCCTTTCGCAATCCGACTTCGCAATCTCAACACCATCTAGCTCGTATCTTGTAACTCTATCATCATTTCCTAGCCTCAGAACTTTACATTTATCAGCATTAAACTGCATTTGCCAATCATTTGACCATTTCAAAACCCTATCTAGATCAACTTGAAGTGATAGTGAGTCCTCCTCCGAATTAATTTCCCTACCGATTTTCGTATCATCGGCTAATTTGCAAATGTTGCTACTCAAACCTGAATCTAAATCATTTATATATATTATTAACAACAGAGGTCCCAGGACAGAGCCCTGAGGTACTCCACTAACAACGTTATCCCACTCTGACTTAACCCCATTTATACTTACTCACTGTTTCCTTTGGAATAGCCATGCCCTAATCCAAGTTAATATAGCACCCCCAATACCATGAGCCTCTATTTTTTTTAATTAGTCTTTCATGTGGCACTGTATCAAAAGCTTTGCTAAAATCAAGGTACACAACATCACAATCCTTACCACTATCTACTGCCTGAACTATGCTGGAATAAAAAGTTAGCAAATTTGTTAAACATGAACGGCCATTTGTAAAACCATGTTGCGACTCATTTATTAATTTATGTTTTTCAAGATGGAGACGAATTGTATTTGCAATTATTGATTCAAGTAACTTTCCCACAATAGACTTTAGACTAATTGGTCGATAGTTTGATGCAAGTGATCTATCTCCTTTCTTAAAAATTGGTACCACATTAATTTGTGTACCACATTGTATGTGTTTGGTACCACACATACCAAACAAATCCCCAGGGCCGGATGAAGTGTTTGCTAGGGTGCTTAAAGAATGCAAAGAGGAGCTTTGTGACCCACTGTCAACCATATTTAATAAATCAATAGAGTCAGGCAGAGTGCCAGAGTTTTGGAAAGTTGCTAATGTGATACCAGTTTTTAAGAAAGGAGATAGATCACTTGCGTCTAACTATCGACCAATTAGCCTAACGTCTATTGTGGGAAAGTTACTCGAATCTATAATAGCAAATAAAATTCGTCTTCATCTTGAAAAACATAAATTAATAATTGAGTCGCAACATGGTTTTATAAATGGCCGTTCATGTTTAACAAATTTGTTATCTTTTTATTCTAGCATTGTTGAGGCAGTTGATAGTGGTAAGGATTGCGATGTTGTATACCTTGACTTTAGCAAAGCTTTTGATACAGTGCCACATGAAAGACTGATTAAAAAAATAGAGTCTCATGGTATTGGGGGTGCTATATTAAGCTGGATTAGGGCATGGCTATACCAAAGGAAACAGAGAGTTAGTATAAATGGAATCAAGTCAGAGTGGGAAAATGTTGTAAGTGGAGTGCCTCAAGGCTCTGTCCTGGGACCTCTGTTGTTTATAATATATATAAATGATTTAGATTCAGGTTTGAGTAGCAACATTTGCAAATTTGCCGATGATACGAAAATCGGTAGGGAAATTAATTCGGAGGAGGACTCACTATCACTTCAAGTTGATCTAGATAGGGTTTTGAAATGGTCAAAGGATTGGCAGATGCAGTTTAATGCTGATAAATGTAAAGTTCTGAGGTTAGGTAATGATGATAGAGTTACAAGATACGAGCTAGATGGTGTTGTGATTGCGAAGTCGGATTGCGAAAGGGATCTGGGAGTTATGATTAGTAAGAATTTAAAACAAAAGGATCAATGCATAAATGTTCGTAATAAGGCAAATCGGACACTTGGATTTATTAATCGCAGCGTTAGTAACAAGACACCTGGTGTGGTTCTCAAGCTATATCTTGCTCTAGTTAGGCCCCATTTAGATTATGCAGTTCAGTTTTGGTCGCCATATTATAGAATGGATATAAATTCACTTGAACGTGTCCAGCGTAGGATGACTAAGTTAATTCCCCAAATTAGAAATCTTTCATATGAAGAAAGATTAACAAAGCTTAAGTTGCATTCACTGGAAAGGCGAAGAGTTAGGGGTGACATGATAGAGGTTTACAAGTGGATGAATGGACATAACCGGGGGGATATTAATAGGGTATTAAAAGTATCAACACAGGACAGAACACGAAACAATGGATATAAATTGGATAAGTTTAGATTTAGGAAAGACTTGGGTAAATACTGGTTCAGTAACAGGGTTGTTGATTTGTGGAACCAATTGCCGCGTAACATTGTGGAGGTGGGGTCCCTCGATTGTTTCAAGCACGGGTTGGACAAGTATATGAGTGGGATTGGGTGGTTATAGAATAGGAGCTGCCTCGTATGGGCCAATAGGCCTTCTGCAGTTACCTTTGTTCTTATGTTCTTATGTTCTTATGTTTATTAGCTACCTTCCATGACTCTGGCACTCTGCCTGACTCTATTGATTTATTAAATATGGTAGACAGTGGCTCGAAAAGCTCCTCTTTGCATTCTTTAAGCACCCTGGCAAACACTTCATCCGGCCCTGGGGATTTGTTTGGTTTTAGTTTTTCTAATTGTTTAATTACATCCTCCCTGGTAACTGCTAAACTAGTCAGCCTGTCCTCATCCCCACCCACATAGACTTGTTCGGCTAAAGGCATATTGTTAAGTTCTTCTTTAGTAAATACAGATATAAAATATTTGTTAAAAATACTACTCATCTCCTTGTCATTATCCGTTATTTGACCTGTCTCAGATTTTAATGGACCTATCCTTTCCCTAGTCCTAGTTCGATATAACTGAAAAAGCCCTTTAGGATTTGACTTTGCTTGCTCTGCTATGCGAACTTCATAGTTTCGTTTTGCTTTCCTAATCTCTTTTTTTAACATTTCTAACCAGTTGTATGAATTCCTGTTCTAACCTGACTTCCCCATTCTTAATCCTTTTGTACCAAGCTCTCTTTTTACCTATAAGGTTCTTTAAATTATTTGTTATCCACTTTGGGTCATTAGTATTCGACCTATTCAATTTGTATGGTATACTACGTTCCTGTGCTTTGTTTAGAATATTCTTAAATAAGTTATATATTAAATCCACATCGAAATCCCCTTTTACGTCACCTATCGCTGGGTTCACGTCTCGCTCTAAGACCGGCCCACACCCCATACCCAAGAGTTTCCAATCTATTTGACCCAAAAAATTTCTTAGGCTATTAAAATCAGCTTTTCGAAAATCTGGCACTTTAACAGAATTTTCTCCTACAGGTCTATTCCATTCTATGCTAAATCTGATTACTTTGTGATCACTGTTCCCTAGCTCACTCCCTATTTAGATGTCATTAATTTGTGTTTCCCTGTTAGTTAACACTAAATCTAAAATATTATTTTCCCGCGTTGGTTCCTTAATGTGTTGCGTAAGAAAGCAATCGTCAATTAATTCTAGAAAATCTTCTGCTTCACTATTCCCTGTTTTGTTCACCCAGTTTACACCACTAAAATTAAAGTCACCCATGACATAAATACTGTTAGAACATAAGAACATAAGAACAAAGGTAACTGCAGAAGGCCTATTGGCCCATACGAGGCAGCTCCTATTTATAACCACCCAATCCCACTCATATACTTGTCTAACCCACGCTTGAAACAATCGAGGGACCCCACCTCTATCACGTTACGCGGCAATTGGTTCCACAAATCAACAACCCTGTTACTGAACCAGTATTTACCCAAGTCTTTCCTAAATCTAAACTTATCCAATTTATATCCATTGTTTCGTGTTCTGTCCTGTGTTGATACTTTTAATACCCTATTAATATCCCCCCGGTTATGTCCATTCATCCACTTGTAAACCTCTATCATGTCACCCCTAACTCTTCGCCTTTCCAGTGAATGCAACTTAAGCTTTGTTAATCTTTCTTCATATGAAAGATTTCTAATTTGGGGAATTAACTTAGTCATCCTACGCTGGACACGTTCAAGTGAATTTATATCCATTCTATAATATGGCGACCAAAACTGAACTGCATAATCTAAATGGGGCCTAACTAGAGCAAGATATAGCTTGAGAACCACACCAGGTGTCTTGTTACTAACGCTGCGATTAATAAATCCAAGTGTCCGATTTGCCTTATTACGAACATTTATGCATTGATCCTTTTGTTTTAAATTCTTACTAATCATAACTCCCAGATCCCTTTCGCAATCCGACTTCGCAATCACAACACCATCTAGCTCGTATCTTGTAACTCTATCATCATTACCTAACCTCAGAACTTTACATTTATCAGCATTAAACTGCATCTGCCAATCCTTTGACCATTTCAAAACCCTATCTAGATCAACTTGAAGTGATAGTGAGTCCTCCTCCGAATTAATTTCCCTACCGATTTTCGTATCATCGGCAAATTTGCAAATGTTGCTACTCAAACCTGAATCTAAATCATTTATATATATTATAAACAACAGAGGTCCCAGGACAGAGCCTTGAGGCACTCCACTTACAACATTTTCCCACTCTGACTTGATTCCATTTATACTAACTCTCTGTTTCCTTTGGTATAGCCATGCCCTAATCCAGCTTAATATAGCACCCCCAATACCATGAGACTCTATTTTTTTAATCAGTCTTTCATGTGGCACTGTATCAAAAGCTTTGCTAAAGTCAAGGTATACAACATCGCAATCCTTACCACTATCAACTGCCTCAACAATGCTAGAATAAAAAGATAACAAATTTGTTAAACATGAACGGCCATTTATAAAACCATGTTGCGACTCAATTATTAATTTATGTTTTTCAAGATGAAGACGAATTTTATTTGCTATTATAGATTCGAGTAACTTTCCCACAATAGACGTTAGGCTAATTGGTCGATAGTTAGACGCAAGTGATCTATCTCCTTTCTTAAAAACTGGTATCACATTAGCAACTTTCCAAAACTCTGGCACTCTGCCTGACTCTATTGATTTATTAAATATGGTTGACAGTGGGTCACAAAGCTCCTCTTTGCATTCTTTAAGCACCCTAGCAAACACTTCATCCGGCCCTGGGGATTTGTTTGGTTTGAGTTTTACTATTTGTTTAAGAACATCCTCCCTGGTAACTGCTAAACTCGTCAACCTGTCCTCGTCCCCACCCACATAGACTTGTTCGGCTGAAGGCATATTGTTAAGTTCCTCTTTAGTAAATACAGATACAAAATATTTATTAAAAATACTACTCATCTCTTCATCACTATCTGTTATTTGACCTGTCTCAGTTTTTAATGGACCTATCCTTTCCCTAGTCTTAGTACGATATAACTGAAAAAACCCTTTAGGATTTGTCTTTGCTTGCCCTGCTATGCGAACTTCATAGTTTCTTTTTGCTTTCCTTATCTCTTTTTTAACATTTCTAACCAGTTGTACGAATTCCTGTTCTAAAGTGACCTCCCCATTTTTAATCCTTTTGTACCAAGCTCTCTTTTTACCTATAAGGTTCTTCAAATTCTTTGTTATCCACTTTGGGTCATTAGTATACGATCTATTCAATTTGTATGGTATACTACGTTCCTGTGCTTTGTTTAGAATATTCTTAAATAAGTTATATATTGAATCCACATCGAAATCCCCATTTAAGTCACCTATCGCTGGGTTCATGTCTCGCTCCAAGACCGGCCCACACCCCATACCCAAGCCTTTCCAATCAATTTGACCCAAAAAATTTCTTAGGCTATTAAAATCAGCTTTTCGAAAATCTGGCACTTTAACAGAATTTTCTCCTACTGGTCTATTCCATTCTATGCTAAATCTGATTTCTTTGTGATCACTGCTCCCTAGCTCACTCCCTATTTCGATGTCATTAATTTGCGTTTCCCTGTTAGTTAACACTAAATCTAAAATATTATTTTCCCGTGTTGGTTCCTTAATGTGTTGCGTAAGAAAGCAATCGTCAATTAATTCTAGAAAATCTTCTGCTTCACTATTCCCTGTTTTGTTCAACCAGTTTATTCCGCTAAAATTAAAGTCACCCATGACATAAATACTGTTAGATCTAGATGCTCTAGATATTTCATCCCATAGATGCTTTGCTTCCATTCTGTCTAAATTTGGTGGCCTATATATTACTCCTATTATAATATTATTAGCTTTTTCGTTTAATTCAATCCAAATAGTTTCTGTGTGTGGCTCTGTTTTGATTCCCTCTTTGAGACTACATTTCAAATTGTCCCTAACATATATGGCTACTCCACCTCCTCGTCTAATATATCTATCCGTATGAAATAGTTTAAATCCATATATTTGATATTCAGCTAATAGTTCTCTATTTTCTACATTCATCCACGTTTCGGTAAGTGCAATAATATCTATTTTTTCTGTGCAGACAAGAGCATTTAATTCGTTAATTTTATTTCTTAGACTTCTACTGTTAGTGTAATATACCCTAAGTGAATTGTTATTTTGCGGACCTTCTCTTTCCCTGATCGTTTTGCCAATTCCTTTCTCCCACAAACACATACTTTTATTACCTCCTTCCTCCAAATCAATTCCCATACCTCTATCTACTAACAGTTTAAACCCAAACAAACACCTCTAACCACTTCTTCTAGCGAGTTCGCAACAGCAACAACCCCAGCTCTCGATAGATGCACCCCATCACGAGCATACATTTCATTTCTTCCATAGAAGTGTTCCCAGTTGTCTATGAAAGATATTGCATTTGATTTGCAATATCTTTCCAGCCGGCAATTGACACCAAGTGCCCTCGATATCCATTCATTTCCCACTCCCTTTCTTGGAAGAATGCCACATATGATCGGGATTCCTCCCTTGCTCCTAACTAACTCTATGGCTGTTTTATACCTCTGAATCAGTTCCTCACTCCTGACTCGACCAACATCATTTCCTCCCACGCTAATGCAAATAATGGGATTGTTCCCATTACCAGCCATAATATCATTCATGTTGTTTATAATATCACCAATGCCAGCTCCGGGATAGCAAACCCTTAACCTGTTCCCCCTATCTCTAGCACAAAACGTTCTATCCAAATACCTTATCTGGGAATCTCCCACAACTAATGTTTGCTTAGGTACTTCCTTTACTTTCTGAGGGGCCTGCGCTTCCTTTCTCTTCGTTGCTTAAAGACTCTATCTTTTTAATCAGTCTTTCATGTGGCATTGTATCAAAAGCTTTGCTAAAGTCAAGGTATACAACATCGCAATCCTTACCACTATCAACTGCCTTAACAATGGTAGAATAAAAAGATAACAAATTTGTTAAACATGAACGGCCATTTATAAAACCATGTTGCGACTCAATTATTAATTTATGTTTTTCTAGAACATAAATTAATTTTATTAATTTCTGTTAGATCTAGATGCTCTAGATATTTCATTCCATAGATGCTTTGCTTCCATTCTGTCTAAATTTGGTGGCCTATATATAACTCCTATTATAATATTATTTGCTTTTTCGTTTAATTCTATCCAAATAGTTTCTGTGTGTGGCTCAGTTTTGATTCCCTCTTTGAGACTACAATTCAAATTGTCCCTAACATATATGGCTACTCCCCCTCCTCGTCTAATATATCTATCTGTGTGAAATAGTTTAAATCCATTTATCTGATATTCAGCTAATAGTTCTCTATTTTCTACGTTCATCCACGTTTCGGTAAGTGCAATAATATCTATTTTTTCTGTGCAGACAAGAGCATTTAATTCATTAATTTTATTTCTTAGACTTCTACTGTCAGTGTAATATATCCTAAGTGAATTGTTATTTTGAGGCCCTTTTCTTTCCCTGATCATTTTGCCAATTCTTTTCTCCCACGAACACATACTTTTATTACCTCCTTCCTCCAAATCAATTCCCATACCACTATCTACTAACAGTTTAAACCCAAACAAACACCTCTAACCACTGGTTCTAACGAGTTCGCAACAGCAACAACCCCAGCCCTTGATAGATGAACCCCATCACGAGCATACATTTCATTTCTTCCATAGAAGCGTTCCCAGTTGTCTATGTAAGATATTGCATTTGATTTGCAATATCTTTCCAGCCGGCAATTGACACCAAGTGCCCTCGACATCCATTCATTTCCCACTCCCTTTCTTGGAAGAATGCCACATATGATCGGGATTCCTCCCTTACTCATAACTAATTCAATGGCTGTCCTAAATCTCTGTATTAGTTCCTCACTCCTAACTCGCCCAACATCATTACCCCCTGCAATGTACTCACGTATGCGAGTACATTGTGATAATTAAGTATGTACTTAATTACGTATGTGAGTACGTATGAGATAATTAAGTATGTACTCACCAAATTGTACTCACGTTGTTGTATTTACGGAGGTTGAACTCTGGCTCTTTGAACATAAGAACATAAGAACAAAGGCAACTGCAGAAGGCCTATTGGCCCATACGAGGCAGCTCCTGTTTATAACCACCCAATCCCACATGTCCAACCCATGCTTGAAACAATCGAGTGACCCCACCTCCACAATGTTACGCGGCAATTAGTTCCACAAATCAACAACCCTGTTACTGAACCAGTATTTACCCAAGTCTTTCCTAAATCTAAACTTATCCAATTTATACCCATTGTTTCGTGTTCTGTCTTGTGTTGATACTTTTAATACCCTATTAATATCCCCTTTGTTATGTCCATTCACCCACTTGTAAACCTCTATCATGTCACCCCTAACTCTTCGCCTTTCCAGTGAATGCAACTTAAGCTTTGTTAATCATTCTTCATATGAAAGATTTCTAATTTGGGGAATTAACTTAGTCATCCTACGCTGGACACGTTCAAGTGAATTTATATCCATTCTATAAAACATAAATTAATAATTGAGTCGCAACATGGTTTTATAAATGGCCGTTCATGTTTAACAAATTTGTTATCTTTTTATTCTAGCATTGTTGAGGCAGTTGATAGTGGTAAGGATTGCGATGTTGTATACCTTGACTTTAGCAAAGCTTTTGATACAGTGCCACATGAAAGACTGATTAAAAAGATAGAGTCTCATGGTATTGGGGGTGCTATATTAAGCTGGATTAGGGCATGGCTATACCAAAGGAAACAGAGAGTTAGTATAAATGGAATCAAGTCAGAGTGGGAAAATGTTGTAAGTGGAGTGCCTCAAGGCTCTGTCCTGGGACCTCTGTTGTTTATAATATATATAAATGATTTAGATTCAGGTTTGAGTAGCAACATTTGCAAATTTGCCGATGATACGAAAATCGGTAGGGAAATTAATTCGGAGGAGGACTCACTATCACTTCAAGTTGATCTAGATAGGGTTTTGAAATGGTCAAAGGATTGGCAGATGCAGTTTAATGCTGATAAATGTAAAGTTCTGAGGTTAGGTAATGATGATAGAGTTACAAGATACGAGCTAGATGGTGTTGTGATTGCGAAGTCGGATTGCGAAAGGGATCTGGGAGTTATGATTAGTAAGAATTTAAAACAAAAGGATCAATGCATAAATGTTCGTAATAAGGCAAATCGGACACTTGGATTTATTAATCGCAGCGTTAGTAACAAGACACCTGGTGTGGTTCTCAAGCTATATCTTGCTCTAGTTAGGCCCCATTTAGATTATGCAGTTCAGTTTTGGTCGCCATATTATAGAATGGATATAAATTCACTTGAACGTGTCCAGCGTAGGATGACTAAGTTAATTCCCCAAATTAGAAATCTTTTATATGAAGAAAGATTAACAAAGCTTAAGTTGCATTCACTGGAAAGGCGAAGAGTTAGGGGTGACATGATAGAGGTTTACAAGTGGATGAATGGACATAACCGGGGGGATATTAATAGGGTATTAAAAGTATCAACACAGGACAGAACACGAAACAATGGGTATAAATTGGATAAGTTTAGATTTAGGAAAGACTTGGGTAAATACTGGTTCAGTAACAGGGTTGTTGATTTGTGGAACCAATTGCCGCGTAACATTGTGGAGGTGGGGTCCCTCGATTGTTTCAAGCACGGGTTGGACAAGTATATGAGTGGGATTGGGTGGTTATAGAATAGGAGCTGCCTCGTATGGGCCAACAGGCCTTCTGCAGTTGCCTTTGTTCTTATGTTCTTATGTTCTATAATATGGCGACCAAAACTGAACTGCATAATCTAAATGGGGCCTAACTAGAGCAAGATATAGCTTGAGAACCACACCAGGTGTCTTGTTACTAACGCTGCGATTAATAAATCCAAGTGTCCGATTTGCCTTATTACGAACATTTATGCATTGATCCTTTTGTTTTAAATTCTTGCTAATCATAACTCCCAGATCCCTTTCGCAATTCGACTTCACAATCTCAACACCATCTAGCTCGTATCTTGTAACCCTATCATCATTACCTAACCTCAGAACTTTACATTTATCAGCATTAAACTGCATCTGCCAATCCTTCGACCATTTCAAAACCCTATCTAGATCAACTTGAAGTGATAGTGAGTCCTCCTCCGAATTAATTTCCCTACCGATTTTCGTATCATCGGCAAATTTGCATATGTTGCTACTCAAACCTGAATCTAAATCATTTATATATATTATAAACAACAGAGGTCCCAGGACAGAGCCCTGAGGCACCCCACTTACAACATTTTCCCACTCTGACTTGACTCCATTTATACTAACTCTCTGTTTGCTTTGGTATAGCCATGCCCTAATCCAGCTTAATATAGCACCCCCAATACCATGAGACTCTAACTTTTTAATCAGTCTTTCATGTGGCACTGCATCAAAAGCTTTGCTAAAGTCAAGGTACACAACATCGCAATCCTTACCACTATCAACTGCCTCAACAATGCTAGAATAAAAAGATAACAAATTTGTTAAACATGAACGGCCATTTATAAAACCATGTTGCGACTCAATTATTAATTTATGTTTTTCAAGATGAAGACGAATTTTATTTGCTATTATAGATTCAAGTAACTTTCCCACAATAGACGTTAGGCTAATTGGTCGATAGTTAGACGCAAGTGATCTATCTCCTTTCTTAAAAACTGGTATCACATTAGCAACTTTCCAAAACTCTGGCACTCTGCCTGACTCTATTGATTTATTAAATATGGTTGACATTGGGTCACAAAGCTCCTCTTTGCATTCTTTAAGCACCCTGGCAAACACTTCATCCAGCCCTGGGGATTTGTTTGATTTGAGTTTTGCTATTTGTTTAAGAACATCCTCCCTGCTAACTGTTAAACTCGTCAGTTAGTTTAACCGACGAGTTTAGTTAGTTTAGTTTAGTTAGTTTAGTTTAGTTTAGTGAGTTTAGTTTAGTTTAGTAACTCGTCAGTTAGTTTAACTAACTAACTTAAACAACCTGTCATGGAGGCGAGCTGCTATAGGGATGTGTTGCAAGGTTCTGGCCGAGGTTGCTTTGATAGCTTCTAATAAATTTTCTGTGGGAATGAAGGTCTGGGAGGTGTTTTGCCTTACGGGCGGTGTGGGCTGTTGATTGGTGTTCTCCCTGGGAGGGCACCCAGAACCCAAACACCTGGCTCCGTTGTGGTAATGAAGGCGCACATTATCGTCACTCAACCGGATATAGCACACCCTGTCACACGTCTGACATCTACCTTGTCTACCCCTGCTTGATGGCTCATCTTGGCTTGGAGAAGCCTGGCTATCTGTTGAGAGCTGCGACATGGGCGGGCGCTGGGCGGGCGCTGGGCGGGAGGGTGGGCGGCGGTTGGAGGCTGGGGGGATGATCAGCTGGCCGTGGCACTTACTACTCAGATGAGTGGTAATACATATACCACCTCTATACAAAGTGTAGGTATACACCCACTACACAATATGTGGGTATACATTGGGTGGGTGGGTGGCTTAGACACACATGGGAGCCTCCCAGCTTCTATGGGCGGCTAGCAAGGTGGCTTCGTGGGTGGGGAGGCGACGTGGTGGGGTGGGTAGGAGGGGGAGAGCAGGTACTTCCCGGCCTGGGCGCTGGGTGGGGGCAGGGGTCAGGGCGACACTAACACTGGTATAATTCCCCCGTATATCACTGCACAATAATGAATGAATCACACACTTCTAATCTGACTCACTGCACGTGTGATGTACTAACAATATGATAGATATGTTGTTGTAGCCAGAACGCAGTACTCGGCCTCCTATGCAATTCCAGATTTGCCTAATAAGCCAAATTTTCCTGAATTTATATTTTTTTAATTTTTTTTCTTAGGAAATGAAAAATGCTATGCCCAAGATTACTATCCGAGTGCCGGCGGTGGGGTGGTTCAAATAGCCTCGGCTATCACCTCCTTTTGTCCGGTCGTGATGGTCAAGTGGATTAAGGCGTCTTGTACATACCAGTTGCGTTGCTCCTGGGAGTATGGGTTCGAGTCACTTCTGGGGTGTGAGTTTTCAGTTGCATATTGTCCTGGGGACCATTCAGGCTTGTTCGCATTTGTGTTCCTCACGTGTGCCCCAAAGAATGAGGTGATTTGGTAAAATGCTATGCCCAAGATTACTATCCGAGTGCCGGCGGTGGGGTGGTTCAAATAGCCTCGGCTATCACCTCATTTTGTCCGGTCGTGATGGTCAAGTGGATTAAGGCGTCTTGTACATACCAGTTGCGTTGCTCCTGGGAGTATGGGTTCGAGTCACTTCTGGGGTGTGAGTTTTCAGTTGCATATTGTCCTGGGGACCATTCAGGCTTGTTCGCATTTGTGTTCCTCACGTGTGCCCCAAAGAATGAGGTGATTTGGTAAAATGCTATGCCCAAGATTACTATCCGAGTGCCGGCGGTGGGGTGGTTCAAATAGCCTCGGCTATCACCTCATTTTGTCCGGTCGTGATGGTCAAGTGGATTAAGGCGTCTTGTACATACCAGTTGCGTTGCTCCTGGGAGTATGGGTTCGAGTCACTTCTGGGGTGTGAGTTTTCAGTTGCATATTGTCCTGGGGACCATTCAGGCTTGTTCGCATTTGTGTTCCTCACGTGTGCCCCAAAGAATGAGGTGATTTGGTAAAATGCTATGCCCAAGATTACTATCCGAGTGCCGGCGGTGGGGTGGTTCAAATAGCCTCGGCTATCACCTCATTTTGTCCGGTCGTGATGGTCAAGTGGATTAAGGCGTCTTGTACATACCAGTTGCGTTGCTCCTGGGAGTATGGGTTCGAGTCACTTCTGGGGTGTGAGTTTTCAGTTGCATATTGTCCTGGGGACCATTCAGGCTTGTTCGCATTTGTGTTCCTCACGTGTGCCCCAAAGAATGAGGTGATTTGGTAAAATGCTATGCCCAAGATTACTATCCGAGTGCCGGCGGTGGGGTGGTTCAAATAGCCTCGGCTATCACCTCCTTTTGTCCGGTCGTGATGGTCAAGTGGATTAAGGCGTCTTGTACATACCAGTTGCGTTGCTCCTGGGAGTATGGGTTCGAGTCACTTCTGGGGTGTGAGTTTTCAGTTGCATATTGTCCTGGGGACCATTCAGGCTTGTTCGCATATATATATATATATATATATATATATATATATATATATATATATATATATATATATATATATATATATATATATATATATATATTGTGACGATAATCTCCTTCAAGAGATTGAGCCTGCTCTTCCCTCCAAAATACGTCTCTACAAATCCATATACAACTACTATGGAAGAAATATCCAACAACGACAACAACATCTCCAAGGTTTGCCAGAGAGCAAAACGTATGCAGCCAGGAACACCTGCTCCACCTCAAACCGCCAAACTACCTGTCTTGTCGCCTGCTCATCGCTGATTGGCTGCGGGTCCAGCTGCAACTGCACTCCACCCACCATACTACTTGATGTCTGGGGCCGCCACGACCTCAGTCCTCAGAATATCCCATGCTTACGACAAGTTAACACGTCTCGTTGGTAGACTAAGCCCCAGGCTTACGTGTACTAAGAGAAGTGATAGCTTGAAGCCAATATTCCTGCACCTATTTACTTTGTTTGCCATAAACTTGTTATTTCCTCACTTGTCTTAACGTAACTTTTCATTTTGTCATTTGATTATTCTTATTACTTTGATTGATTTTATTATACGAATTTGTATGTCCATTTTATTCATGTTTTGCTTTCTTTAACGTAATTAAAATTTCATTTGTTAAAATTTACTTGTGTTTTGTGTGTCTTCTCCTTACCTTACCACAGACGAAGTTCCAGATTTTCTATTTTTTTTTGTTTCTATGTGACGAGGCCATACCCCTAACTTTGAACAGCCGAACACCAACGAGTTAATGTCACAATATATATATATATATATCATCAAA
Source organism: Procambarus clarkii (assembly GCF_040958095.1). NCBI lineage: Eukaryota > Metazoa > Arthropoda > Malacostraca > Decapoda > Cambaridae > Procambarus > Procambarus clarkii. The sequence goes on from NC_091219.1 coordinate 8,167,394, forward strand.
TCCAGCTAACTACCCTTCACCAGCATGTCTGCTCATGATTGGTGACTCGCCAGCCGCGCACCTGCACACAGCACATCAGCGACCTCTACACAAATCAACGTCTGAGCCTGACCAGCAATCCACTTCAGAATATTCCTTGTGCTCTTAAGGTTGACACCTCTCTCTGGCATACTCGCTCATTAGCTCGTATACGAAGGGAGGTTTCAGCCATAGCCGATATTCTCAGCACCATTTTAACATTGTATTTTGTATTTCACATTGTCTTTACATTTTCTTAATTATTTAACTAATTTAACTTCCCGAGATTTGTCTTTATTTTCATTTATGTTTAAAGTAAATATATTAAAGTTTCATTGTTCATATTTTATGTTTTACGTGTTCCTCCCTCTAACTTATCACAGACAACAGGCAAGCAGTCTATATTTTGTTTAAAGTGTGACCAGGCTTTGACACCTGCCATTGGAGGACTGCCTAACATCAACACTCCAACACTTTCCCGTCACAATATATATATATGTCGTACCTAGTAGCCAGAACGCAGTACTCGGCCTCCTATGCAATTCCCGATTTTCCTAATAAGCCAAATTTTCCTGAATTTATATATTTTTAATTTTTTTTCTTAGGAAATGATAGAGCTATCCATTTCTTTATGTATGATTTAATTTTGATTGAATTTGAATTTAAACTAATGTAAATATATGACCGAACCTACCCTAACCTATCTTAACCTAACATAACAAGTTATGTCAATAACTTACGTTCTTAATATATTATAATAATAATAACTCAAATAAACCAATTGGAAACATTTTATTGGAAATAAAGAAAATCATTCGGCCTATTAGTCAAATCGGGCTTTGCATAGTAGTCCGAGAAGTGTGTTCTGTCTACTGGGTACGACATACATATCTGTGTATATATATGTATATGTATATATATATATATATATATATATATATATATATATATATATATATATATATATATATATATGTCGACATACATATGTGTGTATATATATGTATATGTATATATATATATATATATATATATATATGTCGTCCCTAGTAGCCAGAACGCACTTCTAAGCCTACTATGCAAGGCCCGATTTGCCTAATAAGCCAAGTTTTCATGAATTAATATATTTTCTCATTTTTTTCTTATGAAATTATAAAGCTACCCATTTCATTATGTATGAGGTCAATTTTTTTGTATTTGAGTTAAAATTAACGTAGATATATGACCAAACCTAACCAACCCTACCTAACCTAACCTAACCTATATTTATAGGTTAGGTTAGGTTAGGTAGCCGAAAAAGTTAGGTTAAGTTAGGTTAGGTAGTCGAAAAAACATTATTTCATGACAACTTGGGTTATTAGGCAAATTGGGCCTTGCATAGTAGGCTGAGAAGTGCGTTCTGGCTACTAGATACGACATATATATATATATATGTTGTACCTAGTAGCCAGAACGTCGTACTCGGCCTACTATTCAAAACCCGATTTGCCTAATAAGCCAAGTTTTCCTGAATTAATATATTTTCTCAATTTTTTTTCTTATGAAATGATAAATCTACCCATTTCATTATGTATGAGGTCAATTTTTTTTTATTGGAGTTAAAATGAACGTAGATATATGACCGAAGCTAACCAACCCTACCTAACCTAACCTAACCTATCTTCATAAGTTAGGTTAGGTTAGGTAGCTGAAAAAGTTAGGTTAGATTAGGTTAGGTAGTCGAAAAAAACATTAATTCATGAAAACTTGGCTTATTAGGCAAATCGGGCTTTGCATAATAGGCTGCGAAGTGCGCTCTGGCTACTAGGTACGACATTATATATATATATATATATATATATATATATATATATATATATATATATATATATATATATATATATATATATATATATATATATATAATATATCGATATATATATATGTCGTACCTAGTAGCCAGAACGCACTTCTCAGCCTACTATGCAAGGCCCGATTTGCCTAATAAGCCAAGTTTTCATGAATTAATTGTTTTTGGACTACCTAACCTACCTAACCTAACCTAACCTAACTTTTTCGGCTACCTAACCTAACTTAACCTATAAAGATAGGTTAGGTAGGGTTGGTTAGGTTCGGTCATATATCTACGTTAATTTTAACTCCAATAAAAAAAAATTGACCTCATACATAATGAAATGGGTAGCTTTATCATTTCATAAGAAAAAAATTAGAGAAAATATATTAATTCAGAAAAACTTGGCTTATTAGGCAAATCGGGCCTTGCATAGTAGGCTGAGAAGTGCGTTCTGGCTATTAGGTACGACATTATATATATATATATATATATATATATATATATATATATATATATATATATATATATATATATATATATATATATATATATATATATATATATATATTAATGTTACTTTTTCGGTCATATTTAACAACATATGTTTACAAGAAAGACTGCTACCAAAATATACTGATATATATATATATATATATATATATATATATATATATATATATATATATATATATATATATATATATATATATATATATATATATATATATATATATATATATATATATATGTCGTACCTAGTAGCCAGAACTCACTTCTCAGCCTACTATTCAAGGCCCGATTTGCCTAATAAGCCAAGTTTTCCTGAATTAATTTATTTACTATAATTTTTTTCTTATGAAATGATAAAGCTACCCTTTTCACTATGTATGAGGTCAATTTTTTTTTTATTGGAGTTAAAATTAACGTAGATATATGACCGAACCTAACCAACCCTACCTAACCTAACCTAACCTATATATACAGGTAAGGTTAGGTTAGGTAGCCAAAAAAAGCTAGGTTAGGTTAGGTTAGGTAGGTTAGGTAGACGAAAAAACATTAATTCATGAAAACTTGGCTTATTAGGCAAATCGGGCCTTGCATAGTAGGCTGAGAAGTGAGTTCTGGCTACTAGGTACGATATATATATATATATATATATATATATATATATATATATATATATATATATATATATATATGTCGTACCTAACAGCCAGAACTCACTTCTTGGCCTACTATGCAGGGCTCTCGTCTTACTTAACTAAGTTAGCAAGGACTCTGTTGTTTCTGGCTAAGTGTAAACATTTTGGCCTATTATGCAAAAAATTATACTGGTTTTTTGGCCAAGAATGCAAACTGGCGATTGTTTGTTTGTTTATCATATGGTCACTGTAAAGTAAGATGTTGTCCATTGAATGTAGGAAGATATTTAGATAAAAATGTCAAATGGGGACGATGTACAGATTAATAATGGCCTTAGGAATTGTTTGTACTAGAAATCAGTAGCAACCAACGTAATATTCCTCATTTTTTAAAACACCAATTAATCAACGAAGTTCAACGGAATCTAATGATTAGATCGTGGGTAAGAGCAGAGACATATGAAACAACTACTGAACTTTTATTTAAATAAGAACAAATTCAATGAAAAAGTTTTTTACTGAATTGATTATGATATAAAATATTTGTTTATTATTCTTATAATAAATAAATCTAAAGTTGGGAGCAAATAATGAAAAAACATTGATGAATCTTAATAATGTAATAATGCCCAACCAATTAATTCACATATCATTCTTTACATTAGAAAGGGAACTTAAGTGACTGACTGGACTCTGGCCGATGGTAGATTTAACCAGTTCAGTTATCATTTTCTGTATTTCAGAGTAACGTACTTCTTCCGTTAGTCGCAAGGCAACATTTTGTAAATGATCCACACTATCTTGAAGCCTCGACAATTTAGTTAGCACCTCAATACCAGTTATATGGGTGGTTAATTCATATTGGGGATATTTAGCCAAATCTATTGAAGGTTTCGGGAATCTACCTTTGGTTTCCAGGTAATCAAGACCTTTTAAAATACAAGTAATGTGTTTGTCTTTCGTTTTGTATTTATAGTAACGATCCATATCTGGATAATTAAATTCGTTTAATTCTTCGTCTCCCAATGGCCACTTTGGCCACTCGTCACCATTATTACATGATTTCACTATTTTGTTGGTAGTTTTGAGATCATCATTTGAATAAAAGGTTACTAAAATATTTTTAAGTTTTGCAGTATCATACTTTTTTCTAAAGAATAAAATATAGTTGATCATTTCATTTACTGACGACGTCATTATGTATTCGTTTTTGGTAAATGAATGGAATAGTTAAGTGAAATTCTAAATTTTTATTACTTATATACACTTCTTGCCCAAATTTTATTTCTAATTAGTACCGCCTTATAAGACAATATGCCGATTCCCAGTGAAAATGTAGTGTTTTTAGTAAAAGAAACTGCACAAAGAGAAGTCCAGCTGACCCATCCCCCTACGTAAATTTATGTGTTCTCCTTTTTGGTTGAATGGATGGATAGTTAGTGAAATTCTAAATTTTTATTACTTTTATACTTCTTGCTAATTAATTTGTGACAATAGTTGCTGAAAACTTTTTTCATTGAATATGTACTTATTTTTTTTTTCTTACTCATTGCACATAAAGTTTTTTTTTTGCTTGAATGTACTCACAAATAGTTGATCAGCTAACATTTTTACCTCCTTTTTTTTTTTTAATTTCATTTAACAATTCCAAGGTTATATATATTATATAGAAATAGAAATTTAGTAGCCACATTCCTACTAACATTTGGAATATTCAGGTGCACAAAGCTTTTTAAAACCATGGTATCCATATTTCCCTTTAAATCTTTTACATCTTCGATTACATCAAATTCCCAAATAAAAAAATATTTAGACCAATCATGTTCGTATAGTGTAGATATTACTTTAGAACCATGTATAATTAAATTAAGACTAAAGCAACAAGAAATTATAATTGTAAATGTTTATGCTATAAAAATATGGATGGGATCTACTCAAGAAGGATATCCTGCGGCATCCCAATTACAATTTATACTGCGAGTCGTAGTTAGGGAGGATGAAAATTATTGTTCTTATATGTTTGTGGAAATCTTCTTTAACATTGACCAAAGAACCAGCATGTTCTGTGAACATAATTTCAAGTATTCCCATGATCCGGATTACTTAAAATTGCCTATCACGGGATATAGGTCCTACGCCAAAGATCCTTCCATATTTCTGATGATAATACAAGCTTCCAATCATGAACGAGAAGCTCTGAGAGAGATAATGATAGCAGACGGAATATCGATTCCATCGTCATTTTGTAAAGTTGATCAGGGTGCGCTCAAAAGGCTTATGTCCCTCAAACAATATTTGAATCGGCATTATTATTTTAGGTATATGATGTTTAAAAATATACGTTGGGAATTAACCCGAGATTTGAGATATTACGAAGTATGGTTGAAAAATAAAAAATGGCTTAACTACGTTAATCACAGGATGATTCAACATAGACCCTATTGTTTATATGATGAATATTTTCATGACGTGCCTCAAGATGGAATTTATAATATATGGTCTTCAGATTATACATTTCGGGTTTTCAGTGATGGTGATGAAAAGTGTGATGATATATGTTTTATTACGCTACGAAACCTTGACCGAATTTATCATTTAAATTCGGCGAAGAGCGAATTAATTGCTCGAATAGTGGCAAAAGAATATGGATTATTTTATATACAAAAGGTAAAACGCGTACTTTTCATAACCCAAAATCCCCATCTCTTTATGGACCTCATTCAAACGGGAGAAAAGGAAGAAATCTGTCGTTTTATTATAGAAGACGAAGGTTTATCATCATCATCATCATCATCACCACCACCTCCATGTAAAAACACCTACAACCCAAATAGTTTGCAGGCAATGTGCGTCAATCAATTTGTGAATTCCTTTTTGGATATTAATAGAATGGGATATTGGACCGTGGCCTGCTTACGTAGAGCAATCAACACCAACCCTAATATTCCTCATTTATTTAAACACCAATTAATCAACGAAGTTCAACGGAATCTAATGATTAGATTTTGGGAAAAAGCAGTGGCTGATGAACCAACTACTGAACTTTTATTTTTTTAAGAACAGATTCAATGAAAAAGTTTTTTACTGAATTGAAAATATTTGTTTATTATTCTTATAATAAATAAATCTAAAGTTGGGATTAAATAATGAAAAAACATTGATGAATCTTAATAATGTAATAATGTCCAATCAATTAATTCACATATCAATCTTTACATTAGAAAGGGAACTTAAGTGACTGACTGGACTCTGGCTGATGGTAGATTTAACCAGTTCAGTTATCATTTTCTCCACTTCAGAGTTACGTACTTCTTCCGTTAGTCGCAAGGCAACATCTTGTAAATGATCCACACTATCTTGAAGCCTCGATAATTTAGTTAGCACCTTAATACCAGTTATATGGGTGGTTAATTCATATTGGGGATATTTAGCCAAATCGATTGAAGGTTTCGGTAATCTACCTTTGGTTTCCAGGTAATCAAGGCCTTTAAAAATACAAGTAATGTGTTCGTCTTTCGTTTTGTATTGATCCTTGTAATCCATCATATCTGGATAATTAAATTCGTCTAATTCATATGGCCACTTGTCATCATTATTACATGATTTCACTATTTTTTTGGTGGTTTTGAGATCATCATTTGAATAAAAGGTCACTAAAATATTTTTAAGTTTTGCAGTATCATACTTTTTTCTAAAGAATAAAATATAGTTGATCATTTCATTTACTGACGACGTCATTATGTATTCGTTTTTGGTAAATGAATGGAATAGTTAAGTGAAATTCTAAATTTTTATTACTTATATACACTTCTTGCCCAAATTTTATTTCTAATTAGCACCGCCTTATAAGACAATATGCCGATTCCCAGCGAAAATGTAGTGTTTTTAGTAAAAGAAACTGCACAAAGAGAAGTCCAGCTGACCCATCCCCCTACGTAAATTTATGTGTTCCCATTTATCATTTAAATTCGGCGAAGAGCGAATTAATTGCTCGAATAGTGGCAAAAGAATATGGATTATTTTTTGCAGGCAATGTGCGTCAATCAATTTGTGAATTCCTTTTTGGATACTACTAGAATGGGATATTGGACCGTGGCCTACTTACGTAGAACAATCAACACCAACCCTAACATTCCTCATTTTTTAAAACACCAATTAATCAACGAAGTTCCACGGAATCTAATGATTAGATCGTGGGAAAGAGCAGTGGCAGATGAACCAACTACTGAACTTTTATTTTTTTTAAGAACAAATTCAATGAAAAAGTTTTTTACTGAATTGAAAATATTTGTTTATTATTCTTCTAATAAATAAATCTAAAGTTGGGAGCAAATGCTAAAAAAAACATTGATGAATCTAAATAATGTAATAATGCCCAATCAATTAATTCACATATCAATCTTTACATTAAAAAGGGAACTTAAGTGACTGACTGGACTCTGGCCGATGGTAGATTTAATCAGTTCAGTATCATTTTCTGAACTTCAGAGTTACGTACTTCTTCCGTTAGTCGCAAGGCAACATTTTGTAAATGATCCACATTATCTTGAAGCCTCGACAATTTAGTTAGCACCTCAATACCAGTTATATGGGTGGTTAATTCATATTTGGGACATTTAGCCAAATCGATTGAAGGTTTCGGTAATCTACCTTTGGTTTCCAGGTAATTAAGACCTTTAAAAATACAAGTAACGAATTCGTCTTTCGTTTTGTATTGATCATTGTAATCCATCATATCTGGATAATTAAATTCGTATAATTCATATGGCCACTCATCACCATTATTACATGATGCCACTATTTTTTTGGTAGTTTGGAGATCATCATTTGAATAAAAGGTTACTAAAATATGTTTAAGTTTTGTAGTATCATACTTTTTTCTAAAGAATAAAATAAAGTTGATCATTTCATTTACTGACGTCGTCATTATGTATTCGTTTTTGGTAAATGAATGAAATAGTTAAGTGAAATTCTAAATTTTTATTACTTATATACTTCTGGCCAAAATTTAATTTCTAATTAGCGACAATAGTTGCTGAAAACTTGTACTTTTGATAATGATTAGTTCCCCTTTTTATACCCTTTGACTTAATACTAAATAACCGCAATTTTTGTTATCTCAATATTTTATTGAGAATGCTCTTGGTCTTCTTTCATCTTTAACACAATATAAAAAAAATACAACTGTCTTCATCACACATATGGGCTTTTTTTGTTGCTGAGTGACTTCAAATATTCAGCCTGGTTGATTCTCTGACTGAATTCTTCACCACATATATTTATGAACAGTCAGTAGGTGTACGCAAACCAAAGTAATGGTTGAATCTGGATATAGGTTTTTTTTTGGTTGCCTCTGTAGTTCAATTTTCTCACACACCTCCCTTATATGTTTAAATGATTTTCACTGATATGGGTTCCTTAATAGGCGTTGGTGGTGATTGATTAAGAGAAAGTGGGGTTCTATGTGGCAACTACTTCATCTTGTAGTGTCAGTCTTGGGGATAAAACGAAGGTGGGGGGAGGGGGGTTTATGATGGTGATAGTAGTGACGGCAGAGGCACTGAAGTTGAGGCAGCAGCCACTTCAAATTTTTTTATCTTCGTCTGGAAACAAAAATGATGATAGTAGGGGTGACGGGATTCACTTAGTTTACGCAGATGTTCCAGTGGACCACCACTGTTAAATAGTAGATATATTATAAATATGCTAACCTTTAAATTCACTTTTTTTTGCCTAACTTCTTCGTCTCTCTCTCTCTCTCTCTCTCTCTCTCTCTCTCTCTCTCTCTCTCTCTCTCTCTCTCTCTCTCTCTCTCTCTCTCTCTCTCTCTCTCTCTCTCTCTCTCTCTCTCTCTCTCTCTCTCTCTCTCACTCTCTCTCTCTCTCTCTCTCTCTCTCTCTCTCTCTCTCTCTCTCTCTCTCTCTCTCTCTCTCTCTCTCTCTCTCTCTCTCTCTCTCTCTCTCTTTCTCCCCGAATTTCATTAACTTTCTGCAGCCCATAAGTTAAGGGAAAGGAGGAGTTGATGATGAAGGTAGTGGTGGTGGTTCTTCTTCAACGATCCTGGAGAAGAAATTGCAGTTGCTGCCTCCATACCGGACAAGTCCAACTGACACTGATATGTATCAATTGACAGCACCCTATGTCATCACATTCCTTCCCTCCCCCTTCCCCATCTCAATATAAACAATGGGTCAAGTCATTTTTAATCGACCAATTACTGACCGACCCACTTTCTTTGCTAAAACGGCAGTTGATCAGCAAACATTTTTACCTCATTTGTTTTTTTCACACAATTCATGCAATTATTGACCAATTGAAGAATATCATTGTATATTAATTTATATTATTAATATGTGTATATTAATTTTATTTAACAGTTCTAAAGTTATATGTATAGAAATATAAATTTAGTAACCACACTCCTACTAACAATCGGAAAATTCAGTTGCACAAAGCTTTTACAACCATGGTATCCATATTTCCCATGAAATCTTTTACATCTTCGATTACATCATATTCCCAAATAATGAAATATATCATCAAATATGGTTCATATGGTATAGATATTATTTTAGAACCATTTATAAATCTAATACCATTTAAACCCCAAGTTGTAAATGTTTATGCTATAAAAATATGGATGGGATCTACTCAAGAAGGATATCCTGCGGCATCCCAATTACAATTTATACTGCGAGTCGCAGTTAGGGAGGATGGAAAATTTTATCGTTCCTATAGGTTTTTGGAAATCTTCTCTAACATTGACCAAAGAAGCATCATGTTCTGTGAACATAATTTCAAGTACCCCATGATCCGGATTACTCAATAGTGCCTATCGCGGGATATAGGTCCTACGCCAAAGATCCTTCCATATTTCTTATGATGATACAAGCTTCCAATCAGGAACGAGAAGCTCTGAGAGAGATGATGATAGCAGATGGAATATCGATTCCATCGCCAAGTAGCAAACTTGATCAGGCTGCTGTCAAAAGGCTTATGACCCTCAAACAATATTTGAATCGGCATTATTATTTCAGGCACATGATGTTTAAAAATATACGTTGGGAATTAACCCGAGATGTGAGATATTACGAAGCATGGTTGAAAAATACAAAATGGCCTAACTACGTTAATCACAGGATGATTCAACATAAACCCTATTGTTTACATGATGGATCTTTTTTTAACGAGCCTCGTCAAGATATAATTTATAGGGACCCCAACTATGAAATTAGATCTCGTTTTACCCAAATATTGTAATTACTGGCAGGATATAGATTCTATTTTTCGGGTTTTCAGTGATGGTGATAAAAAGTGTGATGATATATGTTGTATTAGGCTAGGAAACCTTGACCGAATTTATCATTTAAATTCGGCGAAGAGCGAATTAATTGCTCGAATAGTGGCGAAAGAATACGGATCATTTTATGTAGAAAAGGTAAAAGGCGTACTTTTCATAACCCGAAATCCCCATCTCTTTATGGACCTCATTCAAACGGGAGAAAAGGAAGAAATCTGTCGTTTTATTATAGAAGACGAAGATTTATCATCATCATCATCATCATCACCACCACCTCCATGTAAAAACACCTACAACCCAAATAGTTTGCAGGCAATGTGCGTCAATCAATTTGTGAATTCCTTTTTGGATATTAATAGAATGGGATATTGGACCGTGGCCTGCTTACGTAGAGCAATATACACCAACCCTAATATTCCTCATTTTTTTAAACGCCAAATAATCAACGAAGTTCAACGGAATCTAATGATTAGATCTTGGGAAAGAGCAGTAGCAGATGAAACAACTACTGAATTTCCGGTAGAAATTAATGAGGGAAACCAAAGGTATGATATTTATGGGTCGCTAATTAGAAATTAAATTTTGGCCAGAAGTATATAAGTAATAAAAATTTCGAATTTCACTTAACTATTCCATTCATTTACCAAAAACGAATACATAATGACGTCATCAGTAAATGAAATGAACAACTTTATTTTATTCTTTAGAAAAAAGTATGATAATACAAAACTTAGAAAGATTTTAGTAACCTTTTATTCAACTGATGAACTCATAGCAACCAAAAAAATAGTGGCATCATGTAATAATGGTGATAAGTGGCCATATGGATTAGACGAATTTAATTATCCAGATAGGATGGATTACATGGATCAATACACAATGAACCACGAATTCGTTACAGATGTTTTTATAGGTCTTAATTACCTGGAAACCAAAGGTAGATTACCGAAACCTTCAATATT
>NC_091219.1:8179149-8207050 GCF_040958095.1 Procambarus clarkii
TATGTATGCTGCATCAGACCACTTAACACTGAGGTAATAATACTGGGCATAACGCTTTTATATACTTGAAGGCGATTTAACTCACCCCTCCCCCTCCTCCTCCACATCCTCCTACTCCTCAAGTCAGAATTGAAAAGATAGATATAAAAGAATTCAACTGTCAGTTACAATCCTAGTCTTGTGCTGTATCTAGTGAGTCCACTTTGATAATATTATAATATAATAAGATAATATAATTATATTGACTTAGGTTGGGTAAGGTAGGGTCTTGTTTGGTCTTACTCTAATTATTAGTCCTGCATTACCTTATACTATCTTAGATAAAAATGTTGATTGATCAGTTAAGTTACATATGCCTTAACATATTTTTTTTTTTTTTTTTTTTTACATTCACAGATTTGAAATAGATCACCATTATGACTGATATTAACGAGACAACAGCAAATTTTGAAAATGATAAGACTCTGAGTGAACCCAACCCTACAGGCAAAGCAATGAACCCCAACGAAATATGGGAAGCTGAATCTGTAAAGACTGAACCCAACCCTACTAACCCCAATGAAATATGGGAAATTGATTCTGTAAAGATTATGTTAATAAAACTTGAAGAAATACTACTAAAGTGGGGAATAAAATATGAATTATTCATGAGACAAAATAATGGAGTCAAGCTTGAAAATACCTATCAAGTGATTTTGATGTCGAAGGCCTCATCACAGGAAAAAATTGAAATAGACCATATTAAAGTAGTATTTCAAGATGATGAATTGGTTTTGTTTAATGGGTGTGATGACAACTTAAGTTACCACCTGAAAAAACACAAATATGTTGTGTGTGAGTATACGCTCATCCAATTAACTATCCGTAGTTTTTTTAAATATGAAGAAAAAATACCCACTACTTTGTACATACGAATTTTTAAAGATGAATGGGCATCCAGCCCAGCGTGGGATAATCGGGTGAAGTAACTTTACACAAATTTAATGATTATTTCCTCGGCTCCAAAATAGATGTTTTCCTCCTCCCCAACTTCAATGGAAGAATCACTTGATATATCAATGAGATCATGCTTAAATATCATATCTCCAAAAAGCTATAAATGTCTCCTGTCCCCCCTCTCCTCTATTTGGAGGAGGTGGGTGCAAGGCGTCGTCCTCATTCACTCCAAACCCACCTTCAACATATCTAGACAGTCTTCACAATACCGACATATGACAACTTGTACTGACACTCACCGGAACTAGTGCCAGCCATACTGACATTATCATCTTACTTTTTAATTATACTACATCTGTTCCCATTCTGGGCTCACTTTTTATTTAGTGAAAAATTACAGTGAAATTAAAAGGTGCCCCCATTCCCCTACCTATGTACACTAGAATAATAAAGGCAAAATAAAAAAAAAATAAAGCAATATATTTTATAATTCATACACACTTTTATTTAGTGAAAATTACAGTGGAATTAAAAATGAAATGAGGCAGCCTTCAACTGTTCAAAAGTTTTTTTTTTTTTAAATCAGCAATCTCCTGCCAGAGGTTTGTATTCTTCTTCTTCAGGTCGGTGATGTACCCACGTTAGTCACTATGTCAGTCACTGTGCGGAAGTTTTGAATAACATTGGCTCTTTGGTCCCATTATAAATTAATATGACTTCCAAGTGGTTGCACATATCAATTCCTCAAAAGAAAGGCGGGTTGTTTCAGCCTTCCAACTCTTTATTTCATTTTTTAAATCATCAATCTCCTGCTTGAGGTCGGTGTAGTTCTGCTTCAGGTAAGTGATTATTTTTAATAACTCTTGCTCTATCATCTTCAATAGTGTGTTGTTCTGATTGATGTCGGTGTTGTTCTGCTTGATGTTGGTGATTATTTTGCTGATTAATTGTAACAACTCTTGGTCTGTCTTCAAAAATATTGTCTCATTCTGCTTGATGATGTCGGTATTATTCTGCTTGAGGTTGGTGTTGTTCAGCTTGATGTCGTGGATTATTTGTAACAACTCTTTCTCTATATTCAATATTAGTGTCTCCTCTTCCTCTTCCCAGCATAGTTTCAAGGTTTTTTTCAGCGTATCTTGTGTCATATTCTCCATCCTGGGGTTCATCTGAGGAGAGAGCATCTCGGACAACTTTTTCTTTGGAAGAGCAGCGAAGCTGGCCATCAGTGGATGTAATATAAGAGTGAGAGTGGTCGGCGGCAACGAATATATATAGGTGGACTTCGCCGCCATGAGTTTGATCACAAGGTTTTCAACACTTTATCTAAAATATCACTTCTAAAAATGTTGACTTCAACCTTCAACGGTCAAAAAAATTTTTATTAAATCAGTATTCTTCTGCTTGAGGTTGGTGGTGTTCATCGTTTTTTCTAATCAATATTCTTTTGATTGAGGTGTATTGATGTTCTCTCTGTGACATCAATAAGCATTGTTTCAATTTTTTTTTCAGCGCAGCTTCTTTACCTTAACTTGTGGGCGACAGAAAGTTAATGAAATTGGGGAGTATGACTGCTACGGGATGCCCACTCACGGATGCGATCCCACTATTGCTCGACACTGGTGCTTTTGGCTGCTGGGTTGAAGAAGTTACGTAAAAAGTGAATTTGAATTAAAAATTGCCCAAATACTAGAAAAAGGTTGGGGCCTGGGAGCCTTTTGGAAAAATTTGGGTTGGGGTAGGATAATAAAATAAATTAATTTGTGGAAATAATATAATATATTCAGTATCTCATTCTTTTACCTTTTTTTACCCCAATTATTTATTTAGAGTGACTAACAACTACTATTTTCTGATTGAACTGTCCATTCATGCTTATTTTGTAAAAGTATTTTCTTGGGGAAATAAGCCACCACAATGCAGCCAACAACATTCAGAAACCGGTTTCAAGGTTCTGCTATACAGGCATTCCTCATTTTTTTCTCCAGTCTGTGTGATTTTATCCATGATGGCTTCTATCTTCCATTTAGTGTCTGTCACTTCGACATCTCTTTTTGGGAAGTTGCGGAGCTGTGTAGTAGCAAATAACAAAGACATTAATATATTCTCTACCGAATAAGTTTTAACAGAGCATAGGAATTCACAGATTAAAAAAAAAAAAACTTTTAATCACAAAAAAATAAATAACGTACAACTGAAATTAATCCTCTTATTAATAAAGTTAATTACAAATACATACCTGTGCCTGTTGTTGTTTCCTGACCGAAGACACGTTCCTCCACATTCTCCTGCTTCTCCCATTCCTCCCCTGACTTGGTGTCATCATCTCCATCTGAAGACCATGGCCATTTGATTTTTCTAGAATCAAGCTTCCTTAGTGCCTTTTCTTTCTTCTTCATCTTTCTCTTTATGGCCTTATTTAGTACCAAGCCCTTTAGTTTGTCAATCAACCGGTCACTTTCGAATGTGTCTGAGGACGACGATAAGGACGACGATGAGGACGACGATAAAGACGATAATGAGGAAGAAGATGAAGAAGATGACCTTGCTTTTACCGTTGATTCAACCAAACAAGACATTTGCTCAAGTAAGACAGATGCAGCTTGACCTCTTTCAGTTTGTTCTTTTGCTTCCCCAGAAGAGTTAGTAGTTATCTCGAAACCCTACATCAGTTCGGAAACAAGCGGTGGGGGAGGATAGAGGGAGGAAAGAACGAATAACAATAAATTAAAATTACTATTATAATTGTATTTTACTGTAGTATAATGAATAAAAAATCAATCTCTAAATGTTAATTTACCTGAAAGAGACAAATAATTACAAGTCAATCGTTTTACACTATACTCTCTTTATATGTTTCAAAATGGCTTAGGAAGTGGTATATTCTGACTTGCTCCTTCAGCTTCGGCTGTACCTGAACATTGCACACATAAGTAGTTAATATAGGCACTATAACAATAAGAAATAGATTGTGTTTTTTTATGATTTGAATCATAAACTGAACTGGTAAGGAATTGATTATTGAAGCTTGTTGTTATGTAATTCTTGATGGACTAGATAACTGCATATGGATCAATAGTTAAACTGTAATGACGCCCGCCACTACCCTACTGAATGATAAACTGCTTAATTTCAGTAGACTGTACACCTGACACTGGAGCTGGAGAGAGAGCAAGGGTTTGTGACTCTTAAATAGGCAGAAATTCTCCTTTTATACCACTATCCCATCCCCCTCCCTCCACCATAGGTTGCTGAATCAATACAAGTTATTTTCATTAATATTTTCTATATTTTTATTAATATAGGCCGATTACTAAATTCTAATTCTGATTATTTTGTTAGATCATAAACACATAATTTAATGGATAAGTAGTATATAATCAAACGCTGAATGTTTTCTTAAAATCTTTCTATTCTCTTTCCCTCTTTTTTTGGAGTTGAGTTAATTTGCCTACTCCCCGACCTGCTACTCCTTTTTTTAATTTTTTTATTATTATCCCCCCCCCCAAAAAAAAAAGTCATTTTTATCATCCTTCTTTTCGTCTAGCATTATTACATCATCTTCTATTTCCTTTTCAACCTCCTTCTTTTCTTCTAGCACTATTGAACTAGTGTCATTTATTGGTTTAATATCCTCATTCTTTACCTTCAGCTGATGAACTGGGGTCATTTATTGGATTAATATCAACTTCCTCTTCCAATTGCTTTCCATCTGTTCCTCTCCTATTCATGAACTGTTTTCCTCTTTGATTCTTTTTCAGAGTCAATATTTCATTTTTTCGTCTGTCTTGGGTATTTAATTTTGATCGTTGTTTGGCATCTTTTTGTTTTGTCCCCGAATCTGTTGTTTTATATGTTTTTGTTGTTTCCTGTGATGAAACTTTCTGAGAGGAAATTGTTTTTAAAATGATTTCATCGCCGATTACATTTAAATACTTCTTTATTATTTGTGTTTCAATAAACCATTTCTTTTCTTGTTCAATATCATCACTGTTCAATAATGTAAGTAATTTTAAATTGTTATCCTTGTTATCAATAGACACTATTTGGTTTTTGTAAATTTCATCGTCGTTAATGTTAATTTTTTCTCCAATCAGTGTTAAACCCTTAATATTATATATAATGGGAAAAACAGAAGGGGTTTTAATAGCTTTCTTTATATTTTGGGAGTTTAATAAAGCTGTTTTCATAGTATCGATGTCATATAGGTTTTGTGAAAAATATAGGTTTAATTGAATAGAAGGCATAAGAATTTTATCGTTTATTACCGTAACAAGATTTTTATAGAACTGGGCGCAGAATATAAATTTAGAAATATGATTCGAAAGAGAATAGAATAATTGTTTCATTTCATTTTTGGCAACACTATTCCTACAAAATATTTCTTTTACTTTAATCTGATCGAATGCTAATAACAAATACTTTTTTCGGCACTTCTCTGATAGGTAAGCATCGAGTTCATTAATAATAGTTCTGATAATAGAAGTGAACTTTTCTACTAGAGTTTCATCATAGTCTGAAGAAACGTCAATTGTATTAATCATCGACAAATGTATTTTCGATTCTTTTAATTCAGAAGCCATGACTAACATTTTAGAATTCATTTCTTTATTTGTTTGTTTTAATATCGAATTTTCTGATTCCTGCATTTGTTGAATGGCTAATATTTTAGAAGTATCACCATATGATTTGTGAATCACTTGCAAGATAATTACATAAAAGTGTTTTATATTTCGTATGCTAAAATCTTTTTTAAGTTCGTTCTGATAAATTGTATATATTTTTTTTTTTTTTTTTGAGATATATACAAGAGTTGTTACATTCTTGTACAGCCACTAGTACGCGTAGCGTTTCGGGCAAGTCCTTAATCCTATGGTCCCTGGAATACGATCCCCTGCCGCGAAGAATCGTTTTTTCATCCAAGTAAACATTTTACTGTTGCGTTAAACAGAGGCTACAGTTAAGGAATTGCGCCCAGTAAATCCTCCCCGGCCAGGATACGAACCCATGACATAGCGCTCGCGGAACGCCAGGCGAGTGTCTTACCACTACACCACGGAGACTGCTAATAAAATTGTAATAAAAGTATATACCTTTATAACTTCATAATTTGTTTCTTTTGTATATTTGTATAAATCCACAAGTTGTTCTATTATCTTTTCTTTAACTAAATCCATAGATGCAAGTTCATCTACTAACATTTTAGCCAAATAATTTGGTTCTTGTAACTGACACTTTAAAACAACATTTAAATCAACATAAGGCATTAATTCTTTTTTGTGTTTTTCTACTATTTCATCAGTAATATTAGTTTTTAAACTATTTAGTATATGATTAAATAACCCTCTTTCTTCCTCGTTAGTAAATAATATATTTGCTATATTTTCAGGTTGTAGATCATTATTATTATAATTACTATTGTTAATAATGTCATTTAACTTAGCCATTCTATTTGTGTGTTCTTGTTGAATATAATTCTTGTGTTCTGTATTAAAATGATCAATAATCTTTATTATTATTTCTTCAATTAGTTTATTTTTTTCACTTGAATAACTATTATTTATAAACAATATATTTGAAAAACATTCAGTTATATCATCATTTGATAATATAGATTTTTTTTTTAAATTATTAAATAATGTATTATTAGAATTATTTATTGTGTTTATATTCACCAATAATTCATTATATTTATTTAGCATTTGGTCCTGAAGTTGTTTATAAGTTTCTTCTGCTTGTTGATGTTTCTCAAGTTCTTTTGTTTTGAGTGATAATAACTCCTTATATTGCCGTTGATGGGCTTGTTTTTGTTCCTCAAGTTTTTTCATATAGGTTTTTTCTAGTTGATGTTTTTCGTAGTTACATTTCTCAAGTTCATTTTTGTAAGTTTCTTCTAGTTGATGTTTTTCATTAAGCCACTTTAGATTCAAAAATTCTATTTGTTTTTGTTTTTCATTTATTTGTCGTTTACAAGTTTCAGTTATATCAATTTTTATTTTTTTATCACTTTCACAATCGTTTAAAGAACTCTTTAACTCGGTAATATATCTATAACTTTGAGTTAATTCTTCATTTATTTTATTTATTTTTTGTGTTTGTTCAGATAATTGTGTGGTACATAGTTGTAGTTTTTTATTGAGTTCAACATTTTTAGATTTTATTTCAGTATTATTTGAATTAGTTAGAATATGTAACTGTTTAATTTGAATACCTAATTCTGTTATTTGTTTGTCTTTTTCTGTTAGTTGTTTGTCTTTTTCTATATTTCTATTATCTAATTCTTATATTTGTTTGTCTTTTTCCTCTATTTTATCTTCACATTCTTTTAATTGACCTAAATACAATACTTGGGTTTTCAATTCTTCTTCATATTCATTGTTGTCAATTTCTATTTTGTTTATTATATTTTTTTGTTTTTCTATTTCAGTTGTAAACTTGTCAACTTGTTTATTTAAATCGAGTATTTCGCGTTCTTTTTCTGCTATCACAGTCTCTAGGAATTTTTTTTCCATATTACACTCATCATATTGTTTATTTAATAAAGCTATGGTTTCCTTTTGTTGATATTGACTTTTAATAAGAGGATATGTTTTAGTTATTAATTTTATGTATCGATCAGATAGATCAAATAAATGAAACAATTTATTTAGTAATATGATTGTTCTTGTTTCATCATCATCTTTAGCAGAAACATTGTTTAAATAAGTTTTTATATTTATACGTTCTCTTAAACCTGAGGTCCCATCCTCAGGGAAATGTACCATACTCAAGATTGTTTTAACAATTTCACTCATTTTTTATGGGGTGAGAAAAAATACCTATTTTGAAGTCCAATGTTAATTTTATCTTATTGAAATGAAATGAAACGCACATTATTTTGAATAGGACATTCAATGTTGATTTTTCAGCATTCAAAATAATTATTTCTTGCATTGAATACAGGATACCATAATTTTACATTCTCTCAAATATTACGTTTCTGGACTCATAATCGGAAACTATATTAGGGAGGAGTCCTGATCTTCCTCCTGTTTCTTGTTCTTCTTCCGAGATTTCCACATAGATATTAAATTTAATGTTAGCAAAGGTTTCTGAGGAATTAATGTTCTTAGCCACCATTTTACATTCCACCTCATTATTACCATCTTGAAGTTCAAGTTTCATTACCACAAATGGTGGTAATGAATTTTCTTTAATTGGAAAATCATACTTAGAGAATCCCTGAATAAATATATCTTGACTTGCCGCATGCGTACATGATATCCACAATTTGTCCATGTCGAATTTTTTTCTTTTATTATGTGATTTGGTCCGTACTGCATTTATATGGTTTTGTAATTTAACATCTTGTATTTCACTTTGATCTGTATAAACATTAGGTTTCAAATCATTAATATTCCAAGGAAATATTAAAATAATTGGATTTTTGGTATAATATCCCTTGCCGTAACTAGAATTTTGCCATACATAATTTGTGTTATTTGAGACAATATTATTATCTAAATATCTGTGGATTTTATTGTAATTTAAAAGGAAGTTATTAAAAGGCTTAATGATTGTATTCTCACTTTCGATTCTATTCTTAGGATTATACGAAATTGGTAGTTTAGGAATAATTACGAGACCTTTATAGGTATTTATATCTCTGATAAACGGGGAGAATAATGATTCCAACTTTGAGATGATTATATTAGATTCTTCAGAAGACTCTGTTGTTGTTGTTGAACTGATGGTGGATGGTAATGTTGTTTCTTGAAGTACTTCAGAGGACGTTGTTGTTGTTGTTGGACTGATGGTGGTTTGTAATGTTTCAGATAATTTTGTTATTGTTGGACTGATGGTGGATTGTAATGTTGTTTCATGAATCAGATCATGTCTGATAGCCTTACTGACATTGATACGTTTTCCGCGTAAATAAATAATTATTATAACGACTATAATTAGGATTATAGCAACTAAAATTCTTATTAACCCCATTGCTACTTTTTTCTTTTTTTCCTATTGTTTTTTAGTTATAATAAATTCATAAAAAGAATTATTTTAACAGAATATCAAACATATGCTGGTTTGAACCCCAAAAAGCATTGATTAACGGTTATACTTATAATTTTTGAACAATAAGTTTTACAATTAGACCAGCAGGTATTGTTATTATAAACAACGCTATGAACAATAAACTAAACTATATAATCTGATAATATTAAACTATACTTATATACATTTGTTTCTTTAAAAAAATAGAGGTTTAATAATAATGGAAAAATTGTTTTTTATTAGCTTTTAATTATATACAAACTTTTTCTGAATCGAATGGATATGTCCATAAACGATATATCCTATACGAAGCCTCTGCTTCAGTAGTAAATATGGCTAATGGTTATTGTTATGTAGATAAATCGGTCTTTCATTTCCCCTTCAAATGCATTAATAGGTATCTAGATATAAATACAAAAACGAACAAAGATGAAATAACAGATGAAGAATTAAACCAAAATAAAGAAGAATTAAATAACTTAAGCGAATGTCTAGAAACTCTGGTGTCAGAATATGATATAAAATATGTCTGGGTCTATGGAAATAATCAAATCTTATTCCAATTACCTGTTTTACAAAATCTGGCAGTCTTCGATATCCGAAATAAGAACATCCACACATTTAGAGACAAAATAACAATAAATAAATCTTTTAATGAATATCGAAATGTATTATACCGTCGGGGTAATATTTATACATTTCCACCAGTTTTACATAGTATTACAAATCTTTGTCATTTACTCGCCCAAAATTTGATTAATGGATACCAGGATTCCACAAAGAGTATTACCTTCTATACCACAAATAAAAACAGCAATAATGATCTACAGTGTAATTTTCATTTAGAAGGTGAGAGTAGTTCAACTTGTGCTTGTCTGTTGAATGAAATAAACCGCCTTACTCTTATGTTCATATCGGCTAGTCAAGAGCTATATACGACAGAATATAAAGATTACATTAATAGTAATCATAGGGATAAGGAACGAATGTGCCAATATATGGCTGAACGTGAAGTCGAATACAAACTGCAAGCGCTGTTGCTCAGTATGGTTTGGCCCGAGAAAATACATTGGCAATGTAGGAGAAACATAAATGGAATGGATGTAGGCGTAACAATTCTAAACTCTCTTGTTAAAAATAAATATAACTGGATTCAATGGGAGGTTAGGAATTTTAACAAACACGTAATGAAGCAAACAAGGGTGAATCATCAAGATTCATATATCATAGCAAATATTCTGATCTTTTTAGGGTATGAAGAAACACATAATATATGTAAACTACCATAACAACAATCCTAAAACATTTCATGCTAAGAAGATAATAAAACTAAATTATTTTCAAATGCATGACTTAGGAAAGAACCTGGGACATTGTTTAGCTTAACAATATGAAAAATGCAAGAATAAGGATTTTTTTTTTCAATGGTCACAAAGGGTTGACATGTTTCATTCCATATTAATTCCACTGTAATTTTCATTAAATAAAAGTGTGCATGTTTTTATTTGTTTAAATTTTGCCTTGGTAATTATTATTCAGTGTATTCAGTGTAGGTTATCAAAAGGGCAGGACTGTATGGGACATATGTTGTTTTCGTTGTGTTTGTGAATTGCCTAGATAAGCTAGATAGTAATAAGTACCACATAAAAGTCCGGGTTCTGACTAATAGCTGGTTGCCGGAAGCACTGTGTTAGCTGAGCCACATATATAAATATCCGTGGCCACTCTCACTACATCCACTAACGGATGACCATCCAGCCAGCCCACCACACACGCTTTGCTGCCCTTCCAAGAAAAAGTTGTACGAAGATGCTTTCCCAGATTAACCCTAGGCAGAGACAAGCTGAGTTGATTAAAAAATTGAAAAGAATGGAAACACACTTGAAGAAGAAAAAGAAAGAGTTGATTTACCTCAAGAATGAGAATAAGATGTTAACACAGAAGAATGTTGTTATCTACCAGAAGTTTCCACCAACCAACAAGAGAGTGAACTAGAAAATAGAATATATAAGGGAGGAAGAAAAAGAAAGAGTTGATTTACCTCAAGAACGAGAATAAGATGTTAACACAGAAGAATGAAGTTTCCACCAACCAACAAGAGAGTGAACTAGTACCTCAAGAACGAGCGTAAGATGTTAACACAGAAGATGCCACCAACCAACAAGAGAGTGAACTAGAAAATAGAATATCCAGTATTATTAAAGTGTTTATAATAATAATAATAATAATAGTAATAATAATAATAATAATAATAATAATAATAATAATAATAATTTTTATTTGGGGGAACATTGTTGAAAAAACAGAGAATGTGCAGTGACTTAATGTCTAACATATTCAGGGATTTGGGTACCGAGTGATGTCTGGGGCCAGAATTGGATATTGTCCTAATAGCAGCTTTGTGTTGAGTAATTAGAGGACGTAAGTGATTTTGGGTAGTAGAGTCCCAAGCACAAATACCATAGTTGAGATATGGATAGATAAGGGAGTAATAGAGAGTCACCAGGGCAGGGCGTGGTACATAATATCTAATAAATAATAATAATAATAATCTTTATTTAGGTAAGGTACATACATAAAGAGATTTACAAAGTTTGTTGGCTTTATAGATAGAGCTAGTACATACAATGCCTAAAGCCACTATTACGCAAAGAGTTTCGGGCAGGAAAAATATTAATGACTACAGCTTAAAACTAATGGGTAAAAAGAAAAGATGTGATGAGTATTGCCAAACAGAATATAGAAAGTTTTGTCAATGTTAAGGGTGAGTTTGTTGGCAGTTAGCCACAGATGGACTTTATTTAGCTCAGTATTTACTGTGGCATTTAGAGCAAGGGGATCAGGCCAAGTATGCTGCCCTGGGGAACACCAATGTTGATGGGTAGGGTGGGAGAAATTGTATTATTCACAGAAACACATTGGAGCCTGTCAGTAAGGTAGGATTTGAGGTATTGTAGGGAGTGTCCTCTGACACCATAATGATGTAATTTAAGAAGAAGGTTTTGGTGGTTGACAGTATCGAAAGCTTTACGCAGGTCCACAAATAACCCAACAGGGAACTCATTTTTATCAAGAGCTGTATGAATCGAGTTAAGCATACTAATAAGTGCATCGTTAGTGCTTTTTGGGGGCCTGAAGCCAAAAATTTTTGACAAGTTTGGCAGGATTGATATAGGTCTGTAGTTGTTAACATCTGTGAGATCACCACATTTGTGGACAGGCGTTACTCTCGCTTTTTTTAGAATATCTGGAAAGGTTTGGAGTTCAAGTGACTTGGGCTAAAGATCTAATAGGCTTTAGGTACAGAGACTGGGGATAGTTCCCTGTAAGATAGTCCTTAATGTCAGTACTGGAAGATGGAATATCATTAGCAAGGGATGAACCAATGGAAGAGAAGAACCTATTGAACTCAATAGCAGAATCAGAGGCTGAAAGCTGAGTGTGTGTGTGTGTGCCAGATTTAACCTTGTTTGTGTTAATATGCAATAAAATTTGTGTGAAGATGCTCTGGGAAAATGAAGGAAATCAACCATTCCAATAAATATATTTTTCTAACTACATACATAAATACAATAATTATATTATAAAAAAAAACAGTACCACCCAATTTAATATCATAAAATTGTGTAGTGAGTACAATAGGGCATGAATGATAGATACTACTACTAACCTTAAATATGGCACGAGCCAAGTTTAATTAATAAAGCTTAGGTAGGGGAAAATCAACAGAGGTGGTCACAGCAATAATAACAATTGAGTTGGCCCACCCCACATCGGGTGGCCCTGGATGAATTATTAAATAATTAATCATCAGTAGGGGGCCATTTCTTGATATATATTTAGTAAAAATGTAAGGTCCTCAATGAAAGCATTATCTAATTGAGACTTACTAATAGACTCTTGGTAGAAGATAGCATCTGCTATGTCTTCATGGCTGCAAAAATAGGCTGCCGAGTGCAAATGATGAGGATAATTTGAAGAATAATGACGTGCTAAATGTAAGTGTTGATTATACCTTTTACTGGGTATCAGGTAAAAAGGACAATTTCGACATTGACAAGCATTACCCAACAGCCCTACATTTGGTCAGTATTTCTTATACACTTCTTCAAAAGTATCATTTGTTACCTGAACTCCTCGTCCAGAAGCCTCTATTAGGATTTGTGACCTTGTCATGGGGCGCACAATTTCTCTCTGTGTTGATAAATATTCCTGCAACCACAAATCCTTTTTATGTTGAACAATTATATTTTCAAACTCCTTGTAAATATTGAGACAATTCTCCTGGTGAACCCGCTGAGTCACTAAAGCTTGGACGTTATCACTAACATTTGAAGTTAGCCGTTCACGAGAGTCTCTATACTGTAGGGCATGTGCAGTATAAATAAACACGTTGTGTTCATTAAACATATTGTCAATAACGTCTTCCTTTAGACCAACTTCTTTAGCAAAAATTCGCAATGAAAACCAAGATATATCTCCAGCCAGAAAAACATCCTGTAGCTTCTCTACCTTTTTCATATCCACAGCTATGGGGATCTGTTTTAACTTTTCCTTAATATTTTGCATGTCCTCGTCTTTAAAATGTTTTCTGGATGTCTTCTCAACCTCTTCTAAGGTATAAAAATCCTTAAGGGTTAGGTTTTCTGAGGTCGCAATGTAGTTCTTCACCCATTCTTCTTTAAGCTTTTCATCAACAAGTGTTTTGGCAAAGAAATCAGTGAAGGGTGTGGAATTCTTTTCCTGTTTCTTATATTTAGAAAGGCAACGACCAATGTATTCTAAGAGAATCATCCTCACAACTTTGATAACAACTTTATCCTCTAGAGGAGTCTCATCACTTCGTTGATGTAAGTAAAGTATAAACATAGGTTTAATTAGTGACTCACATTTTATGGGTTTTTCCCCCAAATTTCTTTCAAAACTCTCTGTCATGAGTGCTTGGGCCGTGTCATTGATAAGCACTTGCCAATATTTCTTAAAACTTGGTCGGTGGAGATACCCCGATGTTGCTGTTGCTTCTATGTGTGCAATACGCAATCGCACAAACTCGGGCCTAGGCTGAGTTAGGTTTTCAAACAGAATCCTCATCCAGGTCACTCCTAAAGCTGCCATGTGAATGTCAAAATCAATAATGTATGGATTTTTTGTGATTGCATAAGTCGCACACATCGCGTAGAGTCTTGTACCCATTAATGGGGCCATAATTTGGGAAGCATCTTGAGAAAAGATCGGGATTATGGCATTAAAGTTATTATCAGATACCAACTCCACTACTTTGCTCTTTTCTATGGCAACCTGGCTCATGATAGTATATGGCCATTTCAGTATACTTCTAACACTATATGACCATGGATTGATTGTTACAGAGTTACTATGTGGAGCATACACAAGAATGCCAGAGATCGTAAACAGTTTTAAAAACTCATATTTATTATTACTATTCAACATCGTGGGGAAATCTCGATCTTGCAAGTCAGATATAGTGGAGGTCATTGTTACTTGACAATAATCATCTGGATCATTTTTTATGCGCATTATCAACTTTTTTTGTTCTTCATAAATCTCCATGAACATTTTACAATCATTTCTATAATCTTCATCTGAATGACCTTTCATCTGAAGACATTTAGTTTCATATTTTCCACCTCTTACTGTTGTACTCAGAATAGTTTCAGCCAGATCTTTTTCATTTTGGAATTTTTCAGTGGTTAATATTACTCTTATTTTATTAAGCAAGGATCTTAACTCTAATTCATATTTTTTAAATTCTTTTTGTTCTAACCGATCTCGAATAGATCTACTACTGAGTTCCTCACTAGCTTGAATTGATTTCAAAATTCTTTCCATTAAAGGTAATACATCTGAAGGAACTGGTTCTTTCTTATTATTAATTTGAATAATAACCGAATTCCATTGTCGAAATACTTCATTCAACTCAAATAATGATATACGACGAAACTGGGGTGAAATGTGACATCCATTATTACCATATATTAATCTAAGTTGTTTCACTTGTTCTTGTTCACAGGAAAAATATACCTACTCATTCAGGTAGAATTTATCCTTGGCTATACCCCCTGGCAGTAAGAAACCTTTCACTGACAACTTCAGGATCGGTGAAGTTCCATCAGATATGTATCCACCAATTTTCTTCATCTCTTCCTCTAATTCATCTGACGTTTTCGCCCAGAAAAGTGAAGGCATATTGGTACTACCATTGTGCAAACGCGACCTTATATCCAGACTATACTGAACGGGAAAGTCACATCCCACACCTAACACAAAAACCTCACAAATCTTATTCTCAACCTCATTCATTTTGTCAATAACATGACTTGGCTGAATCAATGTTGTATTATGATGGCCGTCAGTAATAAGAAACACTTTGATATACCTCTCCTTACATTGGTAAACCTCATGTACAATAGTTTGTAGGGCACCAGTCAAATCTGTTTGACCATTAGCAAAATCACTATTTATTAGGTTTGTTTCTGATCGTTTTAATTCAACTTTACTGCCAAACACGAACAGATTCGTTCTCCCTACCAAATGAGGTGCCACATATTCGTTCCACCCTGTCATTACACCATTCCAGTAAATGAACATGGATCCTGACACATCTGCCATGAGAATATTGTAGGTACTTGCTTGATGAGACACATTATTCTTTGGATCCGCTCCCGTTAATAATAAATCTGGTACTTTAGCTGGCATCTGGAACACTATGTGAGTCTTCTCTTCACCTTCGACATTCTTCTCTTTAATAATACAGAGTTCCATTTCCAATATCCCAAAATCATTCGTCTCTTGTTCATCATCTTCCTCTATTATAACCATTTCAGGCGGGAGGGGGGGCAACATTAACTGCTGTGTAGATGGTTCTAAAAAAAAAAAAAAAAAAAAAAAAAAAAAAAAAAAAAAAAAAAACATATTAAAATAAGAAAAAAAAGGTATATTGTAAAAAATGTATATAAACATCTATATATTCGTATTATTACCTACCATCCATTGTTTCCTCTTCTAAAAAGGGACTTGGACTTCTAGATTTGGGGTTCGTTTCAGCTTTCTCCAATTAATTTCCCATTATATCAGTTTGTCTTTAAGGAGAGGATGCGGAGGGCATCCTGACTGCTAATAAACTGAAGGCTCAGATGATATTCAACTCCTTTTATATAATCATACAACATGCACTTCACTTCTGTTTCATTGTCACTGATGTATCCAATATGAACTGTATAGTAGGCATAATGTATTGTAAGATTTTTCTAAGGTACCTGATGTTTGAACACATATGATGTTTAAATATTTTTTTTATGAAGGTTTGAATCTTTTTCTTATTGGATTATCATCATTGTCTTCAACATTTTCCATTAATTCTTCATCATGTTCTTTTAAATTAAAGAATTGATTGACATCGTATTCTGCCTGAACCTTACCCCGATTATTAATAAATTCTATTATACCACACATAATTAAACTTATTCCAGTTTGAACCAAGGCATGTATTATTATTGTACTAGAAGAAGTTGATTGATAGTGTTTCATATCTTTCATGTCTAATGAAAGAAGCATTAATAATTTGTCAACATGTTCATTCTTGTTATTTTCAATGCGTTGTAAACTAATTATAATCTGCTTAAAAATCAGGTTTATTGACGATAAATACTGAGGATATTTCTGGAGAGCAATGTCTTTAATTTGTTCAGAAACATTTTTAAATAATTGAAAGAAGTCTTTAACATAAGAGTGATCTGATAATATATTTTGTACTAAAGTTATCATATTTATAATATTTTTCAATTCTTCATCGTCCATATCCTCTAGATTTTGATTACCAAATTCATAAATAAATTTAGACATTTCATCATCATTGTTTTTAGGAGAACATTTTTGTTGAATGTATATTTTCAATAGATATCGTCGTAATTCTTTATTATTCTTTTTCACTTTATAATCAAATACATGATTATATAAACTACCTCTATCTTTTTTTGGGAAATGTGGTCTAGGAGATGGCAAATCTGTTAGTTCTGGTTGTTTTTGTTGTTCTAGTTTTGATTCTGGTTCCATTTTAGGTTTAGGTCTTGGTTCAAGTTCAAGTATGGGTTCAGGTTCAAGTTCAAGTTCAAGTATGGGTTCAGGTTCAAGTATGGGTTCAGGTTCAAGTATGGGTTCGGGTTGTAAAGAAATTTGTGAAAATAAAGGTAATGACGATATTGAATCTGAAGATAGTATTCTTGAGTAATCATCAGATGATGTACGTAAATATAAATTACTATTAATAATAGATTCCATTTTTATTTACTAAGGTAATAAATGTACATTATATATTTCATCAAACCCCAAAAATATCATAATATTTTGAATGAAATTAGAATCTCGATGGTTGATTGATTTTTCCGTCATAATAAGCTTAGAAAATTGACTAGTTTGCCATTTAATTAATTTATATTTATCTATATTTTTCCTTGGATAATCTATTAGTTTTACTGACACATAAATCCCATTTTCATTTCTATAACAGTCCCAATGAAATTTTTCGGGATAAATCATACTGAGTAGTAGCGTTTGTAGTTTGAATTCAACT
Organism: Procambarus clarkii; assembly: GCF_040958095.1. Classification (NCBI taxonomy): domain Eukaryota; kingdom Metazoa; phylum Arthropoda; class Malacostraca; order Decapoda; family Cambaridae; genus Procambarus; species Procambarus clarkii. The sequence continues at coordinate 8,196,710 of NC_091219.1, forward strand.
TCACGTCCAGCCATGAATTGACAGAAGCGTTCATTGTGATTTGGATTGCATTTAATATATTCTTTGTATTCGGTTAAATATAGATCTTGACTGGCGGATAAAAACATGAGAATGAGGCGATTTATTTCATTTAATAAACATGCACACGTTGAATTGCTCTTGGTGGCTTTGAAATGTAAAGAACAATGTAAATGTCTACAATCTGGGTTCTTTTTACTATCTGCATAAAAATTAATAGTCTTCAAAGAATCTTGATATCCTCTAATTAGATTTTTGGAGAGCATTTGACAAAGATTAGTTATACTATGTGAAGGTGGTGGAAAATTATTACGTTTATTATAAACTTGTATAGGTCTTGGTATGGAATACTCATCTAATTTAATTTCTTCTCCAAATTTATAGATAGTTGAACTCCTTATATTAAAGACAGTAAGATACTGCAATACCGGTAATTTAAAAAGGATTTGATTAATTCCACAAACCCAAGCATATTTTACATTAAACTTGGTTACTAACAATTCTAGGCACTTATTCAAATCATCATCGTCATCATCACTAATCATTTCATCTTCATCTGCCTTTAAATGTAGAGATGTATAAATATTTTTAAGAGGGAAATGAAAAGCTGATTTATCTACATTACAAAAACCATTAGACATATTTACTACTAAAACAGAAGCTTCATAAAGAATATGATTTTTATAAAGACGGGGATTATAGTAACTATCATTTGGTTCATAAGATGTTTTTTGAATGTAGTTGAAAGCTAACAATAAACAATTATTGTCCATTTTATATATATATATATATATTATAAATGTTAGAAGATTGCATGTTATATATAGTATAATATATATTTAATTATTTATTTACATATTTTTTTTATTTATATATAAACGATTCGATTATTATTATTATTATTATCATCATTATTATTATTATTAATAATATTATTATTAATATTATTAACTGCAGCATTAGTCGTAGCAGTATCGATAGTAATAGTTGTACCAATATTATCAATAGGGTTTTTTGTAATTGTATTAGTAAGTATATTATTATTATTAATAGATATTGATAGAGAATTATTATTTATGGTTGGTGAAGCTTCTTTAGATGCCAATGGGTAAGTGTGATCTTCCAAATTAGAGATTGTATTTACATTCATATGACGATAACGGTGTCGTAGGGCCATTCGTGCATTGCTACCCCAGTGAATACTTTCATAATTTGTAAGCAATTGGTTAACTTCACCAACGCCACTAAATTCTTCATCTTCTTCATTTCCACCTTCCATTATTATTTCACCTTGATTAATATAACTTTTTAAAAATTCCTTAACGTTTGAATGTCCTAAAATTTCACTAATAATTTTAAAAGGTAAAATATGATTCTTACCTAATTGTCTTGACTGTTAAAAGTACGTGTAGCTGTTACGGCCCTCTCGGGACGCAACGGGGTTCTCACTCTGATGTTGTTAGAGGAAGATATAGGTATCCGTTCCCAAGCCAGTAGTGGCTATCAAGGGATGAGATCCGTGACGCAAGTAACTTAAAAGGGAGTAGGGAAAGAAAGTTAAGAACTTAATATTATATAATGTTCACCATCACCATTTAAATATATAAAGGTAAAACGTACACAAGGGGGAGGGGTATTAACACTTTACAAAGGGGATCAACACTGTAGTCTTCTGCTGGAGACTATGGATCCTCGAAGCTAGGTGCTGAGTCCGCGGTGCTTTCTTCGTGGCCTCAAGACGTGTCCTCTGAGAACGCCGAGCCTACCCTGGCCACAGGTCAGCCACAACACAGGTCCACTGGGGGCACCGTCGTGGAGGCCGTCAACCACACGTCCAGCAGGTCTGCTAGCAGGTACTGAGCCACCAAGGCTGGTACGGCCACTCCACGAACGATAAAAGGGGTACGCCCTAGACAGGAGTCTCGTGTGATATCACCAATCACCCTCCTGTCCTCAATACCCCAGTGGATTATCGTCTCCAACAGTCGGTCCCGGGTAAATCCTTTCACTGCCACTCCACTGGCAGGCTAACACACCACAGTGTTCTTCCGGGGGGACGACCTCACGACAGCTGCAGCAAACTTCACAGTATGGAGACTGGCTGCCGCGGGTAGACTGACTTCACCTTCAACACAGTGGTCCCAGGTCGGCTCTGTAAGCAGACACGTCATCAATAACTGGGACACTAATACACCACACTCACAGGCTCAGATACTAACACCTGACGTATCCAGTCCATAGATGGCGCTGTCGTCGGAGCACCACCTCACCAGAGGTCAGGAGCGGCGGTGTTGAGCGCTGAACCAGACTGGAAACTGGTCCTCGAGGCCAGTACACGCTGTCCTCACTAGGTGTCGTCGTTCGTTTGGCGGGGGTTTCGGGAGCTGACCCACAGATGGCGTGTTTGTCACTGCTCCAGGCTCGGACGTTGGATCCGGGTTCGTAACAGTAGCAAAATCAGCTCGGAGTGAATGGAGACCTGCCCCTTTTAAATCTTCTTGAACACTATATTCTTCATTAGGAGATAATTTCTGATTTCTTTCTTTAGCAACTTTCCAAAGATAACTTTTAAAAACTTTATGTGTACTCTGGTAACTAGAATCAAAAATAGGTTTATCCAAATGATCAGCTATATTTGTCCCAGGATATTTCAGTAGAGTTAATCGTAACATCTTATTTGCATAGGGAATGAGGTGTTGAATAAAAAAAGTGGAAGCCCCTCCTTTTAATAAGGGAATGTTGCGATCCTTACCGTGTTTACTGTATACTACAGGCAAAACTACAGTCTGAGTGGCTGGGTAATATGCATCTACAACATTACGATAAGTTACATTGTTGGCTTCTTTGGCTCGAAGACCTGTATGGTATATAAGTAAAATTTTGTAAGCATGTTCAGACTGAGAAAAATTCCATATTCTAGCAACCGTCTGAGCGATCAAACGGCTATCTAAAATGGGCTTATTGTTACGGCGTAAATTAACAGATGTACGAGGAAGACACATTTCTTGTCCAAGAATGGGACCTACGATGTACTTGTTTAGTGTTCGAACGTTGGTTAGACGCGTCATATATTTTAAATTGGCATCCCGGTTTAAATATACATTATATATATTTATCAAATCTGGTGTAACCGGTGCCTCCCGACCGACTTGCTGAAGCTTAAAACGGCCAAATTTTTCAAACGTACACTTGTAATTCTTCAAACTAGATGGGTTAAGTAATAAACGTTTTTTGCGCCTTTGTAGTGTGGATATAGGAGGAGAAGATTGTTGTTTATTGGTTTCTTCATCTTCATTTTCGACATATGTTATAATTTCTCGTTGCGTACGTGGATTAAAAATAGGACGATTGAATTCCTGTTTTATACATTCCAAATCACTTTGGTTTAGGTATTTACTAAATATTTGATCAATAACATGTTCATCCATTTTTTATATATTTACCAAAAATTTTATATTAGAGGGGGTAAGTATATGTGTATTAGAGGAATAGTAATGAATAGGAATATATATGTGCTGAAGCACAATATAATACTTGTATAATTTACATAAGTTAAGCTTACAGGCACAGAAAACATTTCACCCATATATTTTGTATAATTATTTGTTATAATTTCTTTCATTTGAGCAATTTTATCTAAACAAGAAAGACTAGGATTATTATTATTATTATTATTATTATTATTATTATTGTTAATATTACTAATTTTGTTATTAATGTTCCCTGCAGCTATCTCATGTTGAAAATTCCGAATTTGACGTATATCTTTGCTTATATTATCATAAATAAACTTTTCTAAATCAGGAATAATATAGAGATAATATACAGATACAATTTGTTGAAGTTTTTCTTTACGCAAATCAATACTAAACATGCTATTTAATGATATACTGACTAAACTAAAAATTAAACTATAATTTTGTGATGGTAATAAAATAGATAAAAATATAGATGCTATATTAAATATATTCATAATTTTAGGAGATAACGAATATAATCGAGATATTGAACAAAAATTTTCATAATTTTTATAAATTTTATCAATTTCATCAATATATTGTTCAATTATTAAATTATCTAATTCTATAAGTATGTTATTTTCATGTTGTAAGCCGTTATTACTATTCATTGTAGTTATTTTTTGTATTATTTAAAAAATATAATGTTGAATATATCTAATACAAAAATTTACTATTGTTTACAATGTTCAGGATTTTTCTGTTGGATTCTTAATATTCCCATCGAGTATAAATATTGTCCCAAGTGTTTTTCAACAGCCACAATTAATGTCTACATTCAAGATGCCAAGTTCTTATTGGATGCGTCAATTACTAATGAAATTTGCGAGCGAGGAAATACTAATAAAGAATTCAAACTTCATGAATGTACTAAACACTCAGATTATACCTCATTTATGGAAAAAAGTTCCCAATCTGGAAGAAGAATGTTTTCTCTTATTCTCATCCCCCCCTGTAGCACCTGAGGGTAGATTAAAATTTCAACAGAATGCGGTAACACAACCAAATTTATCCTCATTACAAACAATATCTGTAATCTATTTAAATAAAAGTGATACAAATATGTTGAGTATCACCAGTAACGGTATTTTAAAAATAAATGTTTCTCAGGAAATTGGAGAAATTTTATTAGTAGCTATACTATTTATTAAATCAATTGGAAAAACATATGCTATTATATCAGTCGAAGATAATAGTATTAGTGTAGTATGTATTTTAAAAAATCATATTAAAAGAGGAAAATTTTTTAATCAACAACTTTCCCAATTTCGTAAAAGCTATATCTATACCAACTTTTCAGTATACAGCCACTTGGAAATATTTAAACAATTATTGAGAGGAACCAATACCCTTTAAAACCTGTGGATTATTACATCGACATATGGCACAAAATAACTTGTCAAAGTTATCCATCTGGTAACAAGAAATACATATACCATGCCCACAATGTAACATTATAAGATCTTTATCGCTATTTTCATTTAAACAAATTGGACAAGTAAAGCGGACATATTTGGAATATATGGCTAAAGCTTCTGGAAGATTTTGCTGTTAGAGATAACAGTCTTCCTGGTCTTCATTTTTTATAGTGATGTGATCATAATTCCATAAAATATATACTTCAGCTTCTACCAAGTTTTTATTATCAACATAACAATTATTGATGTTAGATAATTCATGGAATTTACTGTACATTTGTAATGATGATCTTTTTTTATCCTTATTACGTTTTTTTCTTTTTCGTTTTCGTTTAAGATAATGTCGATTTCTTTTGGGATCTTGTAAATAAAGTAAATAAATATTTTCTCCTTTAGTTATCATTTTTTATTAATTTTATACGTCCTGTGAGTGCGAGATGATGGAGAAGTTTTAGTGGATTTTTTAAATGGTGTGTCTGTAAACGATATGTCATTAGTGTATATATGTTACTTTTTAAATACTCAAGAGGTCGGCGACACATTTTGGTTTTTTGGGGAATAGTTAAAGAAGTAGTTGACTCTTCCACAGAAAAAACATATGCTATTTCAGGAAATTCTGATAATGTACAACATATATTATTCTTTGGGGGGGAAGTAGGATGGTAGATGAGTTGGCCTTGTTCTACGAAAAAATGATAATTTTGAGGCATAATATGAACAAAAACATTTTCATGTTCATTTTTAGTATTTTTATTATTATGTTTATATACAGCCATAGAGTATGGTATGAGTGGTAAAGATTCGTTTTCTATTGTCTTTCTTTTATTGTTTAGTATCAGATTTTTACTTACTTCAATCTGATTTGGTGAAAAATATATAAATAAATAAAACCAAATAATAATACTAAGAATAGTAAGAATAACGAAAAATAAAATATCATAATACATACACATTTTTTGTATAATTAAATATTTAGTCTAGTGACTATTCTTCGCGATGGTAAATCTGGAGAGGTAAGACTTTTTAAAAATAATTGATAAAATATATTATCATTATCATTAGCATTACATGATGATATATCTGATAATACCATTTGAGCTTCTCGTGGAGTTAACTGTAATCTCTCTTTTTTTTCTCCATTCTCTCTCTCATGTGTAGGACAATTGTTTTTATTCATAGCACATCTCACACTCTCTATATCCCATTGCACTGTACTAGGTGGACTAATAATACGGACGTGTTCCAACGAAGTTTGAATCATAGTTGTAGATAAATGTTCAATACCCTCCTTTATTTTCAATTCATTATCTTGGAAAAGTTTTTCAAATATTTTAGTTATATTTTCATCATGTTTTGTAATTTTTAAAAACTTCTTTGGTTTCCCTAATATCGACTGTGAGGTGGTGAGATTAGATGACCCAAAGGCTGGAGGAGGTGGTAACACTTTCATATTTCAAATATAAAAATAATAAGATCAAATAAGACAATGATCAGTTTATCAAAGTGTGATATTTTAAAATTACATGAGGCACAGAAACATCAAAATGTCAATACCCATTTGTTACATTTATACAATCCCCCAAATATTGGAAATAAAAAAAATAGGGATTTGGAAGAATTTCCGTTAGTTTATGATTCAAAGTTATATAAGTTTATCACATATGTAAAAGAATACAAATCTAAATTAGGAAGTAATGTAGCTATTATTGAAAAATTTGATAAACATTTTTTATCTTGCTCGCCTCAGTATGTATTAGGACATTACCTCATGGGTGATACAGGTGTTAACAGATATTATCAAGAATTTCAAACAAAATTAGGTGATATTAGCCATATATCGGGAAGTTTTGCCCTAGGTAACATGTTAACTCCAAATTTGGATTATACACTGTGGATTAGGTCTGAAGATTTACAGCTCAATCGTATAAATGTTGGTCAAGTATTTCTGACAGTTTCACAAATGCGTCAACTAATAAGTCAGTCTCCATACAGAAAACATCAAATACTAGGTTTCAGTGATGTTACTACACCTTCGAATTTTGAAAAATTGGTTAACGAAGAAAATGCTGCTCAGTTCTTTGATTTTATTCCATTTCTTCGTAACCATTCAAAAACAGTTCTTGAAAAAGATATGGTATATATTACTGAAAAAATTGTATATTGTAAAACTTAAAGTAATGTAATTTCAAAAAAAAATTAATAAACAGGAAGCAACTAAAATTATTAATACCTTGGATCAATTATTATTGCTTCCTATAGGTAAATTATATGGACAAATTCAAGATATAAATGATACAGCTATTATAAAGAAGATTTTAGATGATTTTAATGATATTATTATTAAAGGAGATGAAAATATTAAAAAAATCATTGATCCAAATATCTTAGCATTTTCTAACAAAACTAATATTCAAAATTTCAAAGCAAATATAGAAGCACTTCTTTGTGGTGACCTTTATTTTTTAAGAAAATTAACATTTATATATGGAACAAAAGTACGAGAACTGTTCCGGATACATATTCAGACTAAATATCCATATTATATTTATTGTAATTATTTACAAGATGTAAATATGTTGCTTACGTGTCTTAATGATTGTGAAATATATGATGAAAAATCTCTATGTACAATATTTAATGATGATAATATATATAATAATATCCAGGCAATTCTAATTTGGACAAGATTTAAAGAGTGGTTTAAAATTTATCCATACTGTTCCATTCTAAAACAAATTTCAAAATTAGAAACAAGTGAGAGTTTTATAGAATTTATGCGTTTACATAATAAAATTAATACTGGATGTTTTCGATATAGTCTTGTAAATTTTGGAGATCGAATTTTTCTCATAAGAGACAAATATAAACGAAGATTTTGTAATGAAAGTTTAGTACACAATGAAAAAAAAAATATTATAGAAGATGCTTCCCATCCTTTAGCTACCATTCTAGATGAGCAGTTATATTGGAACTGTAGTAATTCAATGGATATTGAAAGTATATTGGAAACTTCATCTTTTGAGAAAGCAGTTTTTAATAAAGGATGTAAAGCTCTATGTAATCCACATAATTATAATTTAGCTAAAACCTACTTATATCCTAATTCAAAAATACATCCCATTGACCCAAATTTTAATAAAAAATTTATTTATGTATGTGAAACTGGGTCGATTTTGAGGTTAATATCATTGGAACTTCAAGAACATTCTCTTAGACATTACACCGTTATACATCCCACAAATATATTTAATTACCATAATACTATTATACTTTTGTTATTTATCATAATAATAATATTAATTGTTTACTTTTATTTATACATATATAAAAATATATAATGACTATAGTTAGTATAGAAACTATTACCCCCAGCAACAACCCTAACCCCAGCAACACCCCTAACCCTAACCCCAGCAACAACCCTAACCCTAACACCAGCAACAACCCTAACCCTAACTCCAGCAACACCCCTAACCCTAACCTCAGCAACAACCCTAACCCTAACCCTAACCCCAGCAACAACCCTAACCCCATCAACAACCCTAACCCCAGCAACGACCCTAACCCCAGCAACGACCCTAACCCCAACAACACCCCTAACCCCAGCAACCCCCCTAACCCTAATTCTAGCAACAACCCTAATAATTCAAGTGACAACCCTAATAATTCCAGCAACAACCCTAATCCCAGCAACACCAACCCGATCTCAAGTCCTACCTCCAACTCCACCAACCTTAACCAACCTAATAATCAAAATTCAAATAACATTATAAATAATCGCCAAACAAAAGTTATATTAAAACTAATTACAATTACACTTATGACATCTGTTTTTGGTACAGTTTTATATATTCTTGGAGATAATATGGTAAATAGAAAAATTTATGAATGCATAACCCCTTATTTGTTATCTCATATACAAAATAATTTGAATAATTATTCGATAACTTCTAATTAAAAACATACAGAGTCAGTACCTGATGTGAATTCTATTTTAATATTTAAAATAATTTTAAACACTTATAATTTGTAATAAAAAAAAAAAAAAAAAAAAACGTGTGTCATACTTCTCAAATTTAGGTAGGCTATGATATAAAAACAGCATTTATTACACATTTTTACACATCCAAAGTATAATAATAGCATTAAACTTCTAGTTAAAAACTAATCCTTAATAATATAGTCTATTAGAACAGTTTGATCAATTTGTTGGTTTCCTGATATAGAAGTGAATTTTGGATAATGTAATTCCACTATTCACCTTTTCAAAATTTTCCTCTAGATAATGGGAAAAAAGAGCATTACACTCACAACAAAACATTTTATCTCCAACATAAATGAACTTGTTTCCCTTAAACTCTTTAATAGCATATAAGGCATCACTATAATATTCATACTTTAAAGGTTCTCTTTCACTTAGGTTGAGTTCATCTATCATTTCATAATATCCTGAAGTGCTCATATAAAAACTACCCTCAGCCATTGCACTTGGGATTGAACTCTTTTTTTCTAGTGGCCATGTCATTAAAAGAACATCAGGATGATATTTATTATTAATTGCCTCAGAGATATTTATATTATCAACCTCCATCCATGATATAGAATTTATGTTTGAGTAATTATCAGTAGCTTTCACATCCACATTTCTTAATCTCAATAGATTTTCAATGAATGCAGTGCCAGCAAAAGCACTTACAAGAGAACCTTCACCTGTGAATTTAATAATTGCATCTATTTCTATTTCTAGTGGCAAATAATGATCAAATACTCCTCGTAGCATTCTACACAAATCAGGAAAAATATGAAGACAGTTAATTATATACAAAATTTCTTCTTCCAATGGGTAAATTGAAGAAAACTTCTTGGATATTTTATTCCTTTTTACATCAAGTGAGAAATCCATCTGTTTCTCCAACTGCCTTTTTTCTTCATCTGGTGTTATTATTGTGTATATCTTCTTTTCATCTGCATTCAAGATAAAATTCCACCACTCTGCAGCATTCGAAGATGATATTTTATCTTTGAATTTTCTTATAAATAACTTTGGTAACTTTCCACCACGAGTGGGAATTTCATCAAATTCTGAAAAAAAAAACTATCAAAAAGGACTTTTCGACAGCCTCTGTTCAATAAAACTGTCCCACACACATGGCACGGTATTTCATATGCATGTTGTGTGTTGAAATGTATTACTAAGTAGTACATTGCAAAGAACTTTTTCTGGCAAATATCACAGGCAAAACATTTTCTTGTCAAAATTTTGGACAGATAATTACCATTGCAGATTTCTCTCTCACACCGATCACATTTTGTATGGGTCAGGTAAGACTGATGATCAAATAAAAAAATAACTTTATCACCCTTGTATGTTGAAATATTCTTAAAAA
>NC_091219.1:8207550-8337363 GCF_040958095.1 Procambarus clarkii
GGATCAAGGTCAAGCACATCAAGGGGAAGGACAATGTAGTAGCGGATGCCCTATCCCGCATACACTAACCAGACATGACTCTTATTTTAAGGGGAGGGGTATGTGACGGTGTTCCCCCCCTTATAATTCTCCCACGCCTGCAGAAAGAGTCATGTCTACTTTTCCCAAGCGTTCTCTACGTTGCAGGCTACAATTTGATATATGGGAGAGAGTGGAGTGTTCTCGGAGAGCCGAGAACTCTCGGCTCTCGAGAACAAATTTCGAGAACTCTCGAAATTTGTGAAATAGTAATATTTTGGCCTGTGGTATAGGCCCTTTAGGGAGCCAAGATGGCGCTTGCCTCCCTGATTTCCCGCCAAAACCGTGTGACGTCAGTGGCACCGGATTGGTCACCGACAGCAATCTGGCACCGGGAGCCAATGAAAATCTCCCGTGGCGAAAGTGACGTCACGAAGGAAGGGGGTCCGGGCAACGCGACGCGCTGGCGCTATCAGTCAGACACGACACGTCAAAGAGGTCGGACGTGCGACGATTGGTCCTGTCAGTTTGACAGTTGTTTCCCGCTCCCGGGATTTACGCGTCACCTGAAGTCTGCCAGTACTCTGTGAGGTCTTCCCTAGTTCATGTGTTGAACCAGAGAGGGAATCGACGGTTATTTGAGCAACAAGTGCTCCAGTCAGGTACTGTGCAAGAAGAAGCAGTGAAGCCGTGCAGTGACGTATATAACGTCTGTGGCAGTTCACCAGTTCGTGACAGCGTAGTGGCTGACAGAGCCACTGGGTAGCTGAGGAAGGAGAGAACTATTTGGGGAATCCGGACGACTGTTGCTGAGACGTAGGCGGCAGCCGTTGCTGGGAGAAGACGACGGCCAGGAGACCGACTCCAACCCTTCAAGAAGTCAAGAAGGAGGACGGACCTGCAGTGAAGAGGGCACGGAGACGACGCGCTAAACGGTGAGACGACGAGAGGCTCTGGTAGGACACGACGACGTGTCGTGTGGGGGCGTTCCCGACACGAGGACCAGGAGCTACATCTCGACTCTCATCGGAGGATAGGTCGAAGTAGGTGTTTCTAGTTCCCTCCCCATTCCCCTTTAGTTAGCTATGTTATTCGGCTATATTATCTAGCCTGAGGATTTTATATGTCGTGAGCAAGTCTCACCCATGTCACAGTAAGGCACCAGTTTGCTGTGTAGTACTTTCAAGAGTACTTATAATACTTATGTCTATTGTTGGTGTGTACAGGCACCAGGAACCAGTGATAATTTACTGTGTATTGTATATCTTTCTACAGACTTTGATGAGAACATATAGTGATGAATATATATGTAATATTATGCCAGTAGTTGGAAGTTAGGCTACGTGCCCAGAAACTATTTATTTTCCATGTATTGATATTTGATTTATATATAATATATATATGTCTATGTTCATTTAGTGATTAATCATTTGTGAGTACAGTGGAATTATTGCGTTATCACCCACGAGAGAAGTACTGAAAACTCCAGGGTTAATATTTCATAATATATTGTTGAATGAAGAACAATGTAAAAACCATTACAGTGAGGCGTTGTAGCATTGATTGTAGAAACGACTGTTTGAGCTTGAGTACAGTGTAACTAAGAAATACGTGCTATTTGTGCCAATATCGAGTGTGCGAGTTTATAGTAATATTGGAGAACTTAAAGAAACAGTGCGCGTGAATCTGAAAACAAGCAATAAGCTTTCGCGCGGGGGCCAGGCGATCAGCTGTTCTTGACACTTGATGAGGAGGGGAGGTGTTGCCACTTAGTGAGTGCATACTATTCGTGGGAACTACCGGCCGCTGCCAGGATCAGTTGATTTATTTATTATTGTTTGGCCTTGTGACATCTTTCATACATTTTAAGTAAAATACAAAATCACCTTTGTGTTTTTATCATCTCCTCCATTGATCTTGTGGCTATATTATACTGAAAGCATAGAGTGATAACGGTAAGTACCTGCTTGATTCCTGATCTTTTGAGTGTGACCTTGCCAAGGCTACCACAAATTCCACCAGTCCACTGATGGTGTTACTGGCCACCTATAACACCAGTTGGCGACCTTGTGGTTAACCGTAGAGCCCGATTGTTGGGGAGGGCACATGACAGTCAAGTGAACGAGTCGTGTTCCCACTCTTTCTTAATCAGAGGCCGTTGAGATTGACAGGGAGACTCTCCTGGCGTGCAGTGGCGCCGTGAGGATCGAGTGAAGACCCGCAGGGCTACGGTGAGTGACCGTGAGCATAACTATTGCTCACCCCAGAGTAAGGATAGAGTAGTGAAACCCCAACAATTGTCATATGTCTTTTCTTGGATCTAAATAATATGAAACCTCGCTCTATGATTTGAAGTTAAAATCCTCAAATATGGGTAAATAGTGATTTTTTCACGTTTTTCATGTAGTTTGATATTACGTAAATACATTCATTTTTACCAATATTTCGATACTATTTCATGTAGTATCACGATATGTGATTTGGCCTACAAATCTCAGAATTTCGCATAATATTGCATTTTAAGCAATATTCTTGCATTTTGTTTCGTACGAAAAATCATCGAATTTAGCAATATTTTGACGTTTATCATCCCCTTTTCCTTTATGTGAATTAAACAAAATATCATCGAATTAGGCAATATTTTGCTGTTTTTCCACGTTTTTGTGAATTTTCAGTATTAATTCATTATATATACGATAAAAATGATGCAAACACATAATTGATTAGATAATAACATTAAATACTTCATTTTCAATCAACTATTTGTTTCTCGTTAATATACTGAGTAAGATATTGAAAAGGGGGAGAAGTTCAGTTTTTATTGCATATATCGACGTTTCAGCCGGAATAGAGATGTTTTCGTGTACATCTTCCATCGGTAATATAAACGGAAAATCAGGAACATTTTAGTTAATTCTAATGAAAACACATTGATTTTTATCATTTTTATTGGAAACAACATTGCCATATGTCTTTTCTTGGATCTAAATAATACGAAACCTCGCTCTATGATTTGAAGTTAAAATCCTCAAATATGGTTATATAGTGACTTTTTTCACGTTTTTCATGTAGTTTGATATTACGTATATATATTCATTTTTACCAATATTTCGATACTATTTCATGTAGTATCACGATATGTGATTTGGCCTTCAAATCTCAGAATTTCGCATAATAATGCATTTTTAACAATTTTTCTTGCATTTTGTTTCGTACGAAAAATCATCGAATTTAGCAATATTTTGACGTTTATCATCCCCTTTTCCTTTATGTTATTTAAACAAATATCATTGAATTAGGCAATATTTTGCCGTTTTTCCACGTTTTTGTGAATTTTCAGTTTATTGTTATTAATTCATTATATATACGATAAAAATGATGCAAACACATAATTGATTAGATAATAACCTTAAATACTTCATTTTCAATCAACCATTTGTTTCTCGTTAAAATACTGAGTAGGATATTGAAAAGGGGAGAAGTTCGGTTTTTATTGCATATATATCGACGTTTCAGCCGGATTAGAGCGGTTTTACGTGTACATCTTCCATCGGTAATATAAACGGAAAATCAAGAACATTTTAGTTAATTCTAATGAAAACACATTGTTTTTTATCATTTGTATTGGAAACACCATTCTCATATGTCTTTTCTTGGATCTATATAATACGAAACCTCGCTCTATGATTTGAAGTTAAAATCCTCAAATATGGTAAAATAGTGACTTTTTCACGTTAATCATTTAGTTTGATATTACGTAAATATATTCATTTTTACCAATATTTCGATACTATTTCATGTAGTATCACGATATGTGATTTGGCCTTCAAATCTCAGAATGTCGCATAATATTGCATTTTAAGCAAGTTTTCTTGCATTTTGTTTCGTACGAAAAATCATCGAATTTAGCAATATTTTGACGTTTATCATCCCCTTTTCCTTTATGATAATTAAACAAAATATCATCGAATTAGGCAATATTTTGCCGATTTTCCACGTTTTTGTGAATTTTCAATTTATTGTTATTAATTCATTAAGTATACGATATAAATGATGCAAACACATAATTAATTAGATAACAACCTTAAATACTTCATTTTCAATCATCTATTTCTTTCTCGTAAAATACTGAGTAAGATATTGAAAAGGGGAGAAGTTTTGTTTTTATTGCATATATCGACGTTTAAGCCGGATTAGAGCGTTTTTCGTCTACATCTTCCATCGGTAATATAACGGAAAATCAGGAACATTTTAGTTAATTCTAATGAAAACACATTGATTTTTATCATTTTCATTGGAAACAACATTGTCATATGTCTTTTCTTGGACCTAATAATACGAAACCTCGCTCTATGATTTGAAGTTTAAATCCTCATATATGGTAAAATAGTGACTTTTTTCTCGTTTTTCATGTAGTGTGATTTTACGTAAATATATTCGTTTTTACCAAAATTTCGATACTATTTCATGTAGTATCACGATATGTGATTGGCCTTCAAATCTCAGAATTTTGCATTATATTGCATTTTAAGCAAGTTTTCTTGCATTTTGTTTTCGTACCAAAAATCATGGAATTTAGCAATATTTTGACGTTTATCATCCCCTTTTCCTTTATGATATTTAAACAAAGTATCATCGAATTAGGCAATATTTTGCCGATTTTCCACGTTTTTGTGAATTTTCAATTATTGTTATTAATTCATTAAATATACGATAAAAATGATGCAAACACATAATTGATTAGAAAATAACCTTAAATACTTCATTTTCAATCAAACATTTGTTTCTAGTTAAAATACTGAGAAGGATATTGAAAAGGGGAGAAGTTCGATTTTTATTGCATATATCGACGTTTCAGCCGGATTAGAACGGTTTTACGTGTACATCTTCCATCGGTAATATAACGGAAAATCAGAAACCTTTTAGTTAATTCCATTGGTTTTTATCATTTGTATTGGAAACAACATTGTCATATGTCTTTTCTTGGATCTAAATAATACGAAACCTCGCTGTATGATTTGAAGTTAAAATCCTGAAATATGGTTAAATAGTGACTTTTTTCACGTTTTTCATGTAGTTTAATAT
This sequence comes from Procambarus clarkii, assembly GCF_040958095.1. NCBI lineage: Eukaryota > Metazoa > Arthropoda > Malacostraca > Decapoda > Cambaridae > Procambarus > Procambarus clarkii. Next base: position 8,212,654 of record NC_091219.1, read on the forward strand.
TACGTAAATATATTCATTTTTACCAATATTTCGATACTATTTCATGTAGTATCACGATATGTGATTTCCTTCAAATCTTAGAATTTCGCATAATATTGCATTTTAAGCAAGTTTTCTTGCATTTTGTTTCGTACGAAAAATCATCGAATTTAGCAATATTTTTACGTTTATCATCCCCTTTTATCCCCAACCCCCTTATGTGATTTAAACAAAATATCATCGAATTAGGCAATATTTTGCCGTTTTTCCACGTTTTTGTGAATTTTCACTTTATTGTTAATAATTCATTAAATATACGATAAAAATTATGCAAACACATAATTGATTAGAAATTAACCTTAAATACTTTATTTTCAATCAACCATTTGTTTCTCGTTAAAATACTGAGAAGGATATTGAAAAGGGGAGAAGTTCGGTTTTTATTACATATATCGACGTTTCAGCCGGATTAAACCGGTTTTACGTGTACATCTTCCATCGGTAATATAAACGGAAAATCAGGAACATTTAAGTTAATTCCATTGGTTTTTATCATTTGTATTGGAAACAACATTGTCATATGTCTTTTCTTGGATCTAAATAATATGAAATCTCGCTCAATGATTTGAAGTTAAAATCCTCATATATGGGTAAATAGTGATTTTTTCACGTTTTTTATGTAGTTTGATACATTCATTTTTACCAATATTTCGATACTATTTCATGTAGTATCACGATATGTGATTTGGCCTTCAAATCTCAGAATTTCGCATAATAATGCATTTTAAGCAAGTTTCTTGCATTTTGTTTCGTACGAAAAATCATTGAATTTAGCAATATTTAGACGTTTATCATCCCCTTTTCCTTTATGATATTTAAACAAAATATCATCGAATTAGGCAATATTTTGCCGTTTTTCCACGTTTTTGTGAATTTTCAGTTTATTGTTATTAATTCATTAAATATACGATAAAAATGATGCAAACACATAATTGATTAGATAATAACCTAAAATACTTCATTTTCTATCAACCATTTGTTTCTTGTTAAAATACTGAGTAGGATATTGAAAAGGGGAGAAGTTCGGTTTTTATTGCATATATCGACGTTTCAGCCGGATTAGCACGGTTTTACGTGTACATCTTCCATCGGTAATATAAATGGAAAATCAGAAACATTTTAGTTAATTCCATTGGTTTTATCATTTGTATTGGAAACAACATTGTCATGTCTTTTCTTGGATCTAAATAATACGAAACCTTGCTCTATGATTTGAAGTTAAAATCCTCAAATATGGTAAAATAGTGATTTTTTCACGTTTTTCAAGTAGTTTGATATTACGTAAATATATTCATTTTTACCAATATTTCGATACTATTTCATGTAGTATCACGATATGTGATTTGGCCTTCAAATCTTAGAATTTCGCATAATATTGCATTTTAAGCACGTTTTCTTGCATTTTGTTTCGTACGAAAAATCATCGAATTTAGCAAAATTTTTACGTTTATCATCCCCTTTCCTTATGTGATTTAAACAAAATGTCATCGAATTAGGCAATATTTTGCCGTTTTTCCACGTTTTGTGAATTTTCAGTTTATTGTTAATAATTCATTAAATATACGATAAAATGATGCAAACACGTAATTGATTAGATAATAACCTTAAATACTTCATTTTCAATCAACTATTTGTTTCTCGTTAAAATACTGAGTAAGATATTGAAAATTGGATAAGTTCTGTTTTTATTGCATATATCGACGTTTCAGCCGGATAAGCGCGGTTTTACGTGTACATCTTCCATCGGTAATATAAACGGAAAAGCAAGAACATTTTAGTTAATTCTAATGAAAACACATTGTTGTTTATCATTTGTATTGGAAACACCATTCCCATATGTCTTTTCTTGGATCTAAATAATACGAAACCTCGCTCTATGATTTGAAGTTGAAATCCTCAATTATGGTAAAATAGTGATTTTTTCACGTTAATCATTTAGTTTGATATTACGTAAATCTATTCATTTTACCAATATTTCGATACTATTTCATGTAGTATCACGATATGTGATTTGGCCTTCAAATTTCAGAATTTCGCAAAATATTGCATTTTAAGCAAGTTTTCTTGCATTTTGTTTCGTACGAAAAATAATCGAATTTAGCAATATTTTGACGTTTATCATCACTTTTCCTTTATGTTATTTTAACAAAATATCATCGAATTAGGCAATATTTTGCCGTTTTTTCACGTTTTTGTGAATTTTCAGTTTATTGTTATTAATTCATTAAATATACGATATAAATGATGCAAACACATAATTAATTAGATAATAACCTTAAATACTTCATTTTCAATCATCTATATCTTTCTCGTAAAATACTGAGTAAGATATTGAAAAGGGGAGAAGTTTTGTTTTTATTGCATATATCGACGTTTAAGCCGGATTAGAGCGTTTTTCGTCTACATCTTCCATCGGTAATATAAACGGAAAATCAGGAACATTTTAGTTAATTCTAATGAAAACACATTGATTTTTATCATTTTCATTGGAAACAACATTGTCATATGTCTTTTCTTGAACCTGATAATAAGAAACCTCGCTCTATGATTTGAAGTTTAAATCCTCATATATGGTAAAATAGTGACTTTTTTCACGTTTTTCATGTAGTGTGATTTACGTAAATATATTCGTTTTTACCAAAATTTCGATACTATTTCATGTAGTATCACGATATGTGATTTGCCTTCAAATCTCAGAATTTTGCATTATATTGCATTTTAAGCAAGTTTTCTTGCATTTTGTTTCGTACCAAAAATCATGGAATTTAGCAATATTTTGACGTTTATCATCCCCTTTTCCTTTATGATATTTAAACAAAGTATCATCGAATTAGGCAATATTTTACCGATTTTCCACGTTTTTGTGAATTTTCAATTTATTGTTATTAATTCATTAAATATACGATAAAAATGATGCAAACACATAATTGATTAGAAAATAACCTTATATACTTCATTTTCAATCAAACATTTGTTTCTAGTTAAAATACTGAGAAGGATATTGAAAAGGGGAGAAGTTCGATTTTTATTGCATATATCGACGTTTCATCCGGATTAGAACGGTTTTACGTGTACATCTTCCATCGGTAATATAAACGGAAAATCAGAAACCTTTTAGTTAATTCCATTGGTTTTTATCATTTGTATTGGAAACAACATTGTCATATGTCTTTTCTTCTATCTAAATAATACGAAACCTCGTTGTATGATTTGAAGTTAAAATCCTGAAATATGGTTAAATAGTGACTTTTTTCACGTTTTTCATGTAGTTTAATATTACGTAAATATATTCATTTTTACCAATATTTCGATACTATTACATGTAGTATCACGATATGTGATTTCCTTCAAATCTTAGAATTTCGCATAATATTGCATTTTAAGCAAGTTTTCTTGCATTTTGTTTCGTACGAAAAATCATCGAATTTAGCAATATTTTTACGTTTATCATCCCCTTTTATCCCCAACCCCCTTATGTGATTTAAACAAAATATCATCGAATTAGGCAATATTTTGCCGTTTTTCCACGTTTTTGTGAATTTTCACTTTATTGTTAATAATTCATTAAATATACGATAAAAATTATGCAAACACATAATTGATTAGAAATTAACCTTAAATACTTTATTTTCAATCAACCATTTGTTACTCGTTAAAATACTGAGTAGGATATTGAAAAGGGGAGAAGTTCGGTTTTTATTACATATATCGACGTTTCAGCCGGATTAAACCGGTTTTACGTGTACATCTTCCATCGGTAATATAAACGGAAAATCAGGAACATTTAAGTTAATTCCATTGGTTTTTATCATTTGTATTGGAAACAACATTGTCATATGTCTTTTCTTGGATCTAAATAATATGAAATCTCGCTCAATGATTTGAAGTTAAAATCCTCATATATGGGTAAATAGTGATTTTTTCACGTTTTTTATGTAGTTTGATACATTCATTTTTACCAATATTTCGATACTATTTCATGTAGTATCACGATATGTGATTTGGCCTTCAAATCTCAGAATTTCGCATAATAATGCATTTTTAGCAAGTTTTCTTGCATTTTGTTTCGTACGATAAATCATCGAATTTAGCAATATTTAGACGTTTATCATCCCCTTTTCCTTTATGATATTTAAACAAAATATCATCGAATTAGGCAATATTTTGCCGTTTTTCCACGTTTTTGTGAATTTTCAGTTTATTGTTATTAATTCATTAAATATACAATAAAAATGATGCAAACACATAATTGATTAGAAAATAACCTTAAATACTTCATTTTCAATCAAACATTTGTTTCTAGTTAAAATACTGAGAAGGATATTGAAAAGGGGAGAAGTTCGATTTTTATTGCATATATCGACGTTTCAGCCGGATTAGAACGGTTTTACGTGTACATCTTCCATCGGTAATATAAACGGAAAATCAGAAACCTTTTAGTTAATTCCATTGGTTTTTATCATTTGTATTGGAAACAACATTGTCATATGTCTTTTCTTGGATCTAAATAATACGAAACCTCGCTGTATGATTTGAAGTTAAAATCCTCAAATATGGTTAAATAATGACTTTTTTCACGTTTTTCATGTAGCTAAATATTACGTAAATATATTCATTTTTACCAATATTTCGATACTATTTCATGTAGTATCACGATATGTGATTTCCTTCAAATCTTAGAATTTCGCATAATATTGCATTTTAAGCAAGTTTTCTTGCATTTTGTTTCGTACGAAAAATCATCGAATTTAGCAATATTTTTACGTTTATCATCCCCTTTTATCCCCAACCCCCTTATGTGATTTAAACAAAATATCATCGAATTAGGCAATATTTTGCCGTTTTTCCACGTTTTTGTGAATTTTCACTTTATTGTTAATAATTCATTAAATATACGATAAAAATTATGCAAACACATAATTGATTAGAAATTAACCTTAAATACTTTATTTTCAATCAACCATTTGTTACTCGTTAAAATACTGAGTAGGATATTGAAAAGGGGAGAAGTTCGGTTTTTATTACATATATCGACGTTTCAGCCGGATTAAACCGGTTTTACGTGTACATCTTCCATCGGTAATATAAACGGAAAATCAGGAACATTTAAGTTAATTCCATTGGTTTTTATCATTTGTATTGGAAACAACATTGTCATATGTCTTTTCTTGGATCTAAATAATATGAAATCTCGCTCAATGATTTGAAGTTAAAATCCTCATATATGGGTAAATAGTGATTTTTTCACGTTTTTTATGTAGTTTGATACATTCATTTTTACCAATATTTCGATACTATTTCATGTAGTATCACGATATGTGATTTGGCCTTCAAATCTCAGAATTTCGCATAATAATGCATTTTTAGCAAGTTTTCTTGCATTTTGTTTCGTACCAAAAATCATCGAATTTAGCAATATTTTGACGTTTATCATCCCCTTTTCCTTTATGTGAATTAAACAAAATATCATCGAATTAGGCAATATATTGCCGTTTTTCCACGTTTATGTGATTTTTCAGTTTATGGGTATTAATTCATTATATATACGATAAAAATGATGCAAACACATAATTGATTAGATAATAACCTTTTATACTTCATTTTCAATCAACTATTTGTTTCTCGTTAAAATACTGAGTAAGATATTAAAAAGGGGAGAAGTTCTGTTTTTATTGCATATATCGACGTTTCAGCCGGAATAGAGATGTTTTCGTGTACATCTTCCATCGGTAATATAAACGGAAAATCACGCAAATTTTAGTTAATTCTAATGAAAACACATTGATTTTTATCATTTTTATTGGAAACAACATTGTCATATGTCTTTTCTTGGATCTAAATAATACGAAACCTCGATCTATGATTTGAAGTTAAAATCCTCAAATATAGTGACTTTTTTCACGTTTTTCATGTAGTTTGATATTACGTATATATATTCATTTTTACCAATATTTCGATACTATTTCATGTAGTATCACGATATGTGATTTGGCCTTCAAATCTCAGAATTTCGCATAATAATGCATTTTAAGCAAGTTTTCTTGCATTTTGTTTCGTACGAAAAATCATCGAATTTAGCAATATTTGGACGTTTATCATCCCCTTTTCCTTTATGTTATTTAAACAAAATATCATCGAATTAGGCAATATTTTGGCGTTTTTCTACGTTTTTGTGAATTTTCAGTTTATTGTTATTAATTCATTAAATATTCGATAAAAATGATGCAAACACATAATTGATTATATAATAATCTTAAATACTTCATTTTCAATCAACCATTTGTTTCTCGTTAAAATACTGAGTAAGATATTGAAAAGGGGAAAAATTCTGTTTTTATTGCATATATCGACGTTTCAGCCGGATTAGAACGGTTTTACGTGTACATCTTCCATCGGTAATATAAACGGAAAATCAGAAATATTTTAGTTAATTCCATTGGTTTTTATCATTTGTATTGGAAACAACATTGTCATATGTCTTTTCTTGGATCTAAATAATACGAAACCTCGCTCTATGATTTGAAGTTAAAATCCTCAAATATGGTTAAAAAGTGACTTTTTTCACGTTTTTCATGTAGTTTGATATTATGTAAGTATATTCATTTTTACCAATATTTCGATACTATTTCATGGAGTATCACGATATGTGATTTGGCCTTCAAATCTCAGAATTTCGTAAAATATTGCATTTTAAGCAAGTTTTCTTGCATTTTGTTTCGTACGAAAAATCATCGAATTTAGTAATATTTTGACGGTTATCATCCCCTTTTTCTTTATGTGATTTAAACAAATTATCATCGAATTAGGCAATATTTTGCCGTTTTTCCACGTTTTTGTGAATTTTCTGTTTATTGTTATTAATTCATTATATATACGATAAAAATAATGCAAACACATAATTGATTAGATAATAACCCTAAATACTACATTTTCAATCATCTATTTGTTTCTCGTTAAAATACTCAGTAAGATATTGAAAAGGGGAGAAGGTTCGCATTTTATTGCATATATCGACGTTTTAGCCGAATTAAAGCGGTTTTACGTGTACATCTTCCATCGGTAATATATACGAAAAATCAAGAACATTTTAGTTAATTCTAATGAAAATACATTGTTTTTTATCATTTGTATTGGAAACAACATTGTCATATGTCTTTTATTGGATCTAAATAATACGAAACCTCGCTATATGATTTGAAGTTAAAATCCTCAAATTTGGTAAAATTGTGACTTTTTCACGTTAATCATGTAGTTTGATATTACGTAAATATATTCATTTTTACCAATATTTCGATACTATTTCATGTAGTATCTCGATGTGTGATTTGGCCTTCAAAACTCAGAATTTCGCATAATAATGCATTTTAAGCAAGTTTTCTTGCATTTTGTTTCGTACCAAAAATCATCGAATTTAGCAATATTTTGACGTTTACCATCCCCTTTTCCTTTATGTTATTTAAACAAAATATCATCGAATTAGGAAATATTTTGCCGTTTTTCCACGTTATTGTGAAATTTCAGTTTATTGTTAATAATTCATTATATATACGATAAAAATGATGCAAACACATAATTGATTAGAAATAACCCTTAAATACTTTATTTTCAATCAACCATTTGTTTCTCGTTAAAATACTGAGTAGGATATTGAAAAGGGGAGATGTTCGGTTTTTATTGCATATATCGACGTTTCAGCCGGATTAGAGCGGTTTTACGTGTACATCTTCCATCGGTAATATAAACGGAAAATCAGGAACATATTAGTTAATTCGTTTGGTTTTTATCATTTGTATTGGAAACAACATTGTCATATGTCTTTTCTTGGATCTAAATAATATGAAACCTCGCTCTATGATTTGAAGTTAAAATCATCAAATATTGGTAAATAGTGATTTTTTCACGTTTTTCATGTAGTTTGATATTAGGTAAATACATTCATTTTTACCAATAGTTCGATACTATTTCATGTAGTATCACAATAAGTGATTTGGCCTTCAAATCTCAGAATTTCGCATAATAATGCATTTTAAGCAAGTTTTCTTGCATTTTGTTTCGTACCAAAAATCATCGAATTTAGCAATATTTTGACGTTTATCATCCCCTTTTCCTTTATGTGAATTAAACAAAATATCATCGAATTAGGCAATATATTGCCATTTTTGCACGTTTATGTGATTTTTCAGTTTATGGGTATTAATTCATTATATATACGATAAAAATGATGCAAACACATAATTGATTAGATAATAACCTTTTATACTTCATTTTCAATCAACTATTTGTTTCTCGTTAAAATACTGAGTAAGATATTAAAAAGGGGAGAAGTTCTGTTTTTATTGCATATATCGACGTTTCAGCCGGAATAGAGATGTTTTCGTGTACATCTTCCATCGGTAATATAAACGGAAAATCACGCAAATTTTAGTTAATTCTAATGAAAACACATTGATTTTTATCATTTTTATTGGAAACAACATTGTCATATGTCTTTTCTTGGATCTAAATAATACGAAACCTCGATCTATGATTTGAAGTTAAAATCCTCAAATATAGTGACTTTTTTCACGTTTTTCATGTAGTTTGATATTACGTATATATATTCATTTTTACCAATATTTCGATACTATTTCATGTAGTATCACGATATGTGATTTGGCCTTCAAATCTCAGAATTTCGCATAATAATGCATTTTAAGCAAGTTTTCTTGCATTTTGTTTCGTACGAAAAATCATCGAATATAGCAATATTTGGACGTTTATCATCCCCTTTTCCTCTATGTTATTTAAACAAAATATCATCGAATTAGGCAATATTTTGGCGTTTTTCTACGTTTTTGTGAATTTTCAGTTTATTGTTATTAATTCATTAAATATACGATAAAAATGATGCAAACACATAATTGATTAGATAATAATCTTAAATACTTCATTTTCAATCAACCATTTGTTTCTCGTTAGAATACTGAGTAAGATATTGAAAAGGGGAAAAATTCTGTTTTTTATTGCATATATCGACGTTTCAGCCGGAGTAGAGATGTTTTCGTGTACATCTTCCATCGGTAATATGAACGGAAAATCAGGAACATTTTAGTTAATTGTCATATGTCTTTTCTTGGATCTAAATAATACGAAACATCGCTCTATGATTTGAAGTTAAAATCCTTAAATATGGTTAAAAAGTGATATTTTTCACGTTTTTCATGTAGTTTGATATTACGTAAATATATTCATTTTTACCAATATTTCGATACTATTTCATGTAGTATCACGATATGTGATTTGGCCTTCAAATCTAAGAATTTCGCAAAATATTGCATTTTAAGCAAGTTTTCTTGCATTTTGTTTCAAACGAAAAATCATCGAATTTAGCAATATTTTGACGTTTATCATCCCCTTTTCCTTTATGTGAAATAAACAAAATATCATCGAATTAGGCAATATTTTGCTATTTTTCCACGTTTTTGTTAATTTTCAGTATTAATTCATTATATATACGATAAGAATGATGCAAACACATAATTGATTAGATAATAACATTAAATACTTCATTTTCAATCAACTATTTTTTTCTTGTTAAAATAGTGAGTAGGATATGGAAAAGGGGAGAAGTTCGGTTTTTATTGCATAAATCGACGTTTCAGCCGGATTAGAACGGTTTTACGTGTACATCTTCCATCGGTAATATAAATGGAAAATCAGAAATATTTTAGTTAATTCCATTGGTTTTTATGATTTGTTTTGGAAACAACATTATCATATGTCTTTTCTTGGATCTAAATAATACGAAACCTCGCTCTATGATTTGAAGTTAAAATCCTCAATTATGGTTAAAAAGTGACTTTTTTCACGTTTTTCATGTAGTTTGATATTACGTAAATATATTCATTTTACCAATATTTCGATACTATTTCATGTAGAATCACGATATGTGAGTTGGCCTTCAAATCTTAGAATTTCGTAAAATATTGCATTTTAAGCAAGTTTTCTTGCATTTTGTTTCGTACGAAAAATCATTGAATTTAGCAATATTTTGACGTTTATCATCCCCTTTTCCTTTATGTGATTTAAACAAATTGTCATCGAATTAGGCAATATTTTGCTGTTTTTCCACGTTTTTGTGAATTTTCAGTTTATTGTTATTAATTCATTATATATACGATAAAAATGAATGCAAACACATAATTGATTAGAAATAACCCTTAAATACTTTATTTTCAATCAACCATTTGTTTCTCGTTAAAATACTGAGTAGAATATTGAAAAGGGGAGATGTTCGGTTTTTATTGCATATATCGACGTTTCAGCCGGATTAGAGCGGTTTTACGTGTACATCTTCCATCGGTAATATAAACGGAAAATCAGGAACATATTAGTGAATTCGTTTGGTTTTTATCATTTGTATTGGAAACAACATTGTCATATGTCTTTTCTTGGATCTAAATAATATGAAACCTCGCTCTATGATTTAAAGTTAAAATCATCAAATATTGGTAAATAGTGATTTTTTCACGTTTTTCATGTAGTTTGAGATTACGTAAATACATTCATTTTTACCAATAATTCGATACTATTTCATGTCGTATCACGATATGTGATTTGGCCTTCAAATCACAGAATTTAGCAAAATATTGCATTTTAAGCAAGTTTTCTTGCATTTTGTTTCGTACGAAAAATCATCGAATTTAGCAATATTTTGACGTTTATCATCCCCTTTTCCTTTGTGTGATTTAAACAAATTATCATCGAATTAGGCAATATTTTGGCGTTTTTCCACGTTTTTGTGAATTTTCAGTTCATTGTTATTAATTCATTATATATACGATAAAAATGATGCAAACACATAATTGATTAGAAATAACCCTTAAATATTTCATTTTCAATCATCTATTTGTTTCTCGTTAAAATACTGAGTAAGATATTAAAAAGGGGAGAAGTTCTGTTTTTATTGCATATATCGACGTTTCAGCCGGATTAGAACGGTTTTACGTGTACATCTTCCATCGGTAATATAAACGGACAATCAAGAACATTTTAGTTAATTCTAATGAAAACACAGTTTTTTATCATTTGTATTGGAAACACCATTCTCATATGTCTTTTCTTGGATCTAAATAATACGAAACCTCGCTCTATGATTTGAAGTTAAAATCCTCATATATGGTAAAATAGTGACTTTTTCACGTTAATCATTTAGTTTAATATTACGTAAATATATTCATTTTTACCAATATTTCGATACTATTTCATGTAGTATCACAATAAGTGATTTGGCCTTCAAATCTCAGAATGTCGCATAATATTGCATTTTAAGCATGTTTTCTTGCATTTTGTTTCGTACGAAAAATCATCGAATTTAGCAATATTTTGACGTTTATCATCTCCTCTCCCTTTATGTGATTTAAACAAAATATCATCGAATTAGGCAATATTTTGCCGTTTTTCCACGTTTTTGTGAATTTTCAGTTTATTGTTAATAATTCATTATATATACGATAATAATGATGCAAACACATAATTGATTAGAAATTAACCTTAAATACTTTATTTTCAATCAACCATTTGTTTCTCGTTAAAGAACTGAGTAGGATATTGAAAAGGGGAGATGTTCGGTTTTTATTGCATATATCGACGTTTCAGCCGGATTAGAGCAGTTTTACCTGTACATCTTCAATCGGTAATATAAACGGAAAATCAGGAACATTTTAGGTAATTCTAATGAAAACTCATTGATTTTTATCATTTTTATTGGAAGCAACATTGTCATATGTCTTTTCTTGGGTCTAAATAATACGAAACCTCGCTTTATGATTTGAAGTTAAAAATTCTCAAATATGGTAAAATAGTGACTTTTTCACGTTTTTCATGTAGTTTGATATTACGTAAATATATTCATTTTTACCAATATTTCGATACTATTTCCTGTAGTATCACGATATCTGAGTTGGCATTCAAATCTCAGAATTTCGCATAATGTTGCATTTTAAGCAAGTAGCAAGGTTTCTTGCATTTTGTTTCGTACGAAAAATCATTGAATTTAGCAATATTTTGACGTTTATCATCCCCTTTTCCTCTATGAGATTTAAACAAAATATCATCGAATTAGGCAATATTTTGCCGTTTTTCCACGTTTTTGTGAATTTTCAGTTTATTGTTATTAATTCATTATATATACGATAAAAATGATGCAAACACATAATTGATTAGATACCTTATATACTTCATTTTCAATCAACTATTTGTTTCTCGTTAAAATACTGAGTAAGATAAGAGGAGGGGGGGAAAGGGGAGAAATTCTGTTTTTATTGCATATATCGACGTTTCAGCCGGAATAGAGATGTTTTCGTGTACATCTTCCATCGGTAATATAAACGGAAAATCAGGAACATTTTAGTTAATTCTAATGAAAACACATTGATTTTTATCATTTGTATTGGAAACAACATTGTCATATGTCTTTTCTTGGATCTAAATAATACGAAACCTCGCTCTATGATTTAAAGTTAAAATCCTCAAATATGGTTAAAAAGTGACTTTTTCACGTTAATCATGTAGTTTGATATTACGTAAATATATTCATTTTTACTAATATTTTGATACTATTTCATGTAGTATCACGATGTGTGATTTGGCCTTCAAATCTCAGACTTTCACATAATATTGCATTTTAAGCAAGTTTTCTTGCATTTTGTTTTGTACGAAAAATCATCGAATATAGCAATATTTTGACGTTTATCATCCCCTTTTCCTCTATGGGATTTAATCAAAATATCATCGAATTAGGCAATATTATGCCGTTTTTCCACGTTCTTGTGAATTTTCTGTTAATGGGTATTAATTCATTATATATACGATAAAAATGATGCAAACACATAATTGATTAGATAATAACCTTAAATACTTCATTTTCAATCAACTATATGTTTCTCGTTAAAATACTGAGTAAGATATTAAGACGGGGAGAAGTTCTGTTTTTATTGCATATATCGACGTTTCAGCCGGAATAGAGATGTTTTCGTGTACATCTTTCAACGGTAATATAAACGGAAAATCAGGAACATTTTAGTTAATTCTAATGAAAACACTTTGATTTTTATCATTTGTATCGGACACATTGTCATATGTCTTTTCTTGGATCTAAATAATACGAAATCTCGCTCTATGATTTGAAGTTAAAATCCACAAATATGGTTATATAGTGACTTTTTTCACGTTTTTCATGTAGTTTGATATTACGTATATATATTCATTTTTACCAATATTTCGATACTATTTCATGTAGTATCACGATATGTGATTTGGCCTTCAAATCTCAGAATTTCGCATAATAATGCATTTTAAGCAAGTTTTCTTGCATTTTGTTTCGTACGAAAAATCATCGAATTTAGCAATATTTTTAACGTTTATCATCCCCTTTTCCTTTATGTTATTTAAACAAATTATCATCGAATTAGGCAATATTTTGCCGTTTTTCCACGTTTTTGTGAATTTTCAGTTTATTGTTAATAATTCATAAAATATACGATAAAAATGATGCAAACACATTATTGATTAGATAATAACCTTAAATACTTCATTTTCAATCAACCATTTGTTTCTTGTTAAAATACTGAGTAGGATATTGAAAAGGGGAGAAGTTCGGTTTTTATTGCATATATCGACGTTTCAGCCGGATTAGAACGGTTTTACGTGTACATCTTCCATCGGTAATATAAACGGAAAATCAGAAACATTTTAGGTAATTCCATTGGTTTTTATCATTTGTATTGGAAACAACATTGTCATATGTCTTTTCTTGGCTCTAAATAATATGAAACCTCGCTTTATGATTTGAAGTTAAAATCCTCAAATATGGTTAAATAGTGACATTTTTCACGTTTATCATGTAGTTTAATATTACGTAAATATATTCATTTCTACCAATATTTCGATACTATTTCATGTAGTATCAAAATATGTGATTTGGCCTTCAAATCTCAATATTTCGCAAATTAATGCATTTTAAGCAAGTTTTCTTGCATTTTGTTTCGTACCAAAAATCATCGAATTTAGCAATATTTTGACGTTCATCATCCCCTTTTCTTTTATGTTATTTAAACAAAATATCATCGAATTAGGCAATATTTTGCCGTTTTTCCACGTTTTTGTGAATATTCATTTTATTGTTATTAATTCATTATATATACCATAAAAATGATGCAAACACATAATTGATTAGAAATTAACCTTAAATACTTTATTTTCAATCAACCATTTGTTTCTCGTTAAAATACTGATTAGGATATTGAAAAGGGGAGATGTTCGGTTTTTATTGCATATATCGACGTTTCAGCTGGATTAGAGCGGTTTTACCTGTACATCTTCCATCGGTAATATAAACGGATAATCAGAAATATTTTAGGTAATTCTAATGAAAACACATTGATTTTTATCATTTTTATTGGAAACAACATTGTCATATGTCTTTTCTTGGATCTCAATAATACGAAACCTCGCTCTATGATTTGAAGTTAAAATCCTCAAATATGATAAAATAGTGACTTTTTTCACGTTTTTCATGTAGTTTGATATTACGTAAATATTTTCATTTTTACCAATATTTCGATACTATTTCATGTAGTATCACGATATGTGATTTGGCCTTCAAATCTCAGAATTTCGCATAAGAATGCATTTAAGCAAGTTTTCTTGCATTTTCTTTCGTACGAAAAATCATCGAATTTAGCAATATTTTGACGTTTATCATCCCCTTTTCCTTTATGTTATTTAAACAAAATATCATCGAATTAGGCAATATTTTGCCGTTTTTCCACGTTTTTGTGAATTTTCAGTCTATGGGTATAAATTCATTAAATATACGATAAAAATGATGCAAACACATAATTGTTTAGATAATAACCTTAAATACTTCATTTTCAATCATCTATTTGTTTCTCGTTAAAATATTGAGTAAGATATTGAAAATTGGAGAAGTTCGGTTTTTATTGCATATATCGACGTTTCAGCCGGATTCGAGCGGTTTTACGTGTACATCTTCCATCGGTAATATAAACGGAAAATCAAGAACATTTTAGTTAATTCTAATGAAAACACATTGTTTTTTATCATTTGTATTGGAAACACCATTCTCATATGTCTTTTCTTGGATCTAAATAATACGAAACCTCGCTCTATGATTTGAAGTTAAAATCCTCAAATATGGTAAAATAGTGATTTTTTCACGTTAATCATTTAGTTTGATATTACGTAAATATATTAATTTTTACCAATATTTCGATTCTATTTCATGTAGTATCAAGATATGTGATTTGGCTTTCAAATCTCAGAATTTCGCATAATAATGCATTTTATTCAAGTTTTCTTGCATTTTGTTTCGTACCAAAAATCATCGAATTTAGCAATATTTTGACGTTTATCATCCCCTTTTCCTTTATGTTATTTTAACAAAATATCATCGAATTAGGCAATATTTTGCCGTTTTTCCACGTTTTTGTGAATTTTCAGTTTATTGTTATTAATTCATTATATATACGATAAAAATGATGCAAACACATAATTGATTAGAAATTAACCTTAAATACTTTATTTTCAATCAACCATTTGTTTCTCGTTAAAATACTGAGTAGGATATTGAAAGGGGGAGATGTTCGGTTTTTAATGCATATATCGACGTTTCAGCCGGATTAGAGCGGATTTACGTGTACATCTTCCATCGGTAATATAAACAGAAAATCAGGAACATTTTAGTTAATTCCATTGGTTTTTATCATTTGTATTGGAAACAACATTGTGTGACGGTGTTCCCCCCCTTATAATTCTCCCACTCCTGCAGTAAGAGTCATGTCTACTTTTCCTAAGCGTTCTCTACGTTGCAGGCTACAATTTGATATATGGGAGAGAGTGTAGTGTTCTCGGAGAGCCGAGAAATTTGTGAAATAGTAATATTTTGGCCTTTGGTATAGGCCCTTTAGGGAGCCAAGATGGCGCTTGCCTCCCTGATTTCCCGCCAAAACCGTGTGACGTCAGTGGCACCGGATTGGTCACCGACAGCAATGTGGCACCGGGAGCCAATGAAAACCTCCCGTGGCGAAAGTGACGTCACGAAGGAAGGGGGTCCGGGCAACGCGACGCGCTGGCGCTATCAGTCAGACACGACACGTCAAAGAGGTCGGACGTGCGACGATTGGTCCTGTCAGTTTGACAGTTGTTTCCCGCTCCCGTGGATTTACGCGTCACCTGAAGTCTGCCAGTACTCTGTGATTTCTTCCCTAGTTCATGTGTTGAACCAGAGAGGGAATCGACGGTTATTTGAGCAACAAGTGCTCCAGTCAGGTACTGTGCAAGAAGAAGCAGTGAAGCCGTGCAGTGACGTATGTGACGTCTGTGGCAGTTCACCAGTTCGTGACAGCGTAGTGGCTGACAGAGCCACTGGGTAGCTGAGGAAGGAGAGGACTATTTGGGGAATCCGGACGACTGTTGCTGAGACGTAGGCGGCAGCCGTTGCTGGGAGAAGACGACGGCCAGGAGACCGACTCCAACCCTTCAAGAAGTCAAGAAGGAGGACGGACCTGCAGTGAAGAGGGCACGGAGACGATGCGCTAAACGGTGAGACGACGAGAGGCTCTGGTAGGACACGACGACGTGTCGTGTGGGGGCGTTCCCGACACGAGGACCAGGAGCTACATCTCGACTCTCATCGGAGGATAGGTCGAAGTAGGTGTTTCTAGTTCCCTCCCCATTCCCCTTTAGTTAGCTATGTTATTCGGCTATATTATCTAGCCTGAGGATTTTATATGTCGTGAGCAAGTCTCACCCGTGTCACAGTAAGGCACCAGTTTGCCGTGTAGTACTATCAAGAGTACTTATAATACTTATGTTTATTGTTGGATGTGTACAGGCACCAGGAAACAGTGATAATTTACTGTGTATTGTATATCTTTCTACAGACTTTGATGAGAACATATAGTGATGAATATATATATGTAATATTATGCCAGTAGTTGGAAGTTAGGCTACGTGCCCAGAAACTATTTATTTTCCATGTATTGATATTTGATTTATATACAATATATATATGTCTATGTTCATTTAGTGATTAATCATTTGTGAGTACAGTGAATTATTGCGTTATCGCCCACGAGAGAAAGTACTGAAAACTCCAGGGTTAATATTTCATAATATATTGTTGAATGAAGAACAATGTAAAACCATTACAGTGAGGCGTTGTAGCATTGATTGTAGAAACGACTGTTTGAGCCTGAGTACAGTGTAACTAAGAAATACATGCTATTTGTGCCAATATCGAGTGTGCGAGTTTATAGTAATATTGGAGAACTTAAAGAAACAGCGCGCGTGAATCTGAAAACAAGCAATAAGCTTTCGCGCGGGGGCCAGGCGATCAGCTGTTCTTGACATTTGATGAGGAGGGGAGGTGTTGCCACTTAGTGAGTGCATACTATTCGTGGGAACTACCAGCCGCTGCCAGGATCAGTTGATTTATTTATTATTGTTTGGCCTTGTGACATCTTTCATACATTTTAAGTAAAATACAAAATCACCTTTGTGTTTTTATCATCTCCTCCATTGATCTTGTGGCTATATTATACTGAAAGCATAGAGTGATAACGGTAAGTACCTGCCTGATTCCTGATCTTTTGAGTGTGACCTTGCCAAGGCTACCACAAATTCCACCAGTCCACTGATGGTGTTACTGGGCACCTAAAACACCAGTTGGCGACCTTGTGGTTAACCATAGAGCCCGATTGTTGGGGAGGGCACATGACAGTCAAGTGAACGAGTCGTGTTCCCACTCTTTCTTAATCAGAGGCCGTTGAGATTGACTGGGAGACTTTCCTGGCGTGCAGTGGCGCCGTGAGGATCGAGTGAAGACCCGCAGGGCTACGGTGAGTGACCTTGAGCATAACTATTGCTCACCCCAGAGTAAGGATAGAGTAGTGAAACCCCAACATTGGCGACCTTGCCAGGATACGATCGAAGTAAAGGTTGCAGTGGTGGTACTTGGCAGTGGTGTTAGAGATCAGGTGCAGGTTATCACTCATCGCACAAGATGGAGGATGATAAAGTGACGAGGTTTATTGACTCTAGAGACGAACAGGTGCTGGAAGAGTGCACCAAGGCACAGTTACAGGCAATAGCGGATCATTTCGGAATAAAGCTGAAATCTGCCAGAGTGGCAGAAAGAAGACTAGAGATAATGGCTCAGTTCAGGGCTCGAGATGAAGCTTTGGGGGAGGAACGGCCCCAAACACCTGCCAGTGTAACACGGGGTAGGGTTCCTCTCTCTCTACTTATCTTTCCTTCTTCGCCCTCTACCCGTATTCTTACTTTTTATTCTCTACCAAGGGACTCCAAAACTTTTACCCAAAACCAACTCCACGCCACGTGGTCCTAAGACGATTGACCGACTTAGGATTCTACACCCAGTATGACGTGACCTAGGCTTTGAGCAAAACCCTAGAGTCGCCTCTACGCTGCCACCACCAGACCAGCAACACCGAGCAATGATCGAGGTCTGGATCGATCACGCTAATTAATCAACCTTGGGGCTTGATCCCCACTCGATGACCGTGGAAACTTAAGAGTGTGAAATTAATTAAACGGGAATGATTCGAAGTTAGACTCGATGTTAGAATCGGCACCCAATCCAACTCTGCCTCGTGTGGACCACGTGACCAGGACAAGTATACACATAAAACACATGGAAATAATAAAAATGAAATTTATTACCTAATTAATTTATTAAAAGAAAAACTAAAACAAAATCTAAATATGTTCACTCCCTGTCACTTTAACACTCCCTACTTGACCTTAATGCAATGAGACTATCTCTATACATAACCATAGCAACTATACCTCTATGTTTTACCAGCTAAAGATGTTGGGCTGGTCTCGGGGAGAGGTAAGATGTTTGACCTCTCCCAGCTGCTCTGGAGACCACACTGATCTCTTCCTTGTCTGGTCTACCCCAGACAGAGCATTGTATCCTTCCGCATCGCTTACCCCAGTTACTTAGCACGGCTTAAGTTATAACAATTAACCTCTGTTTGTACTGAATTGATCCAGACTGGTTGAATTATTTTACTGAAATTAAATTACACAAGCATCTAACGGCAGAGCTGTTCCCGATCCCCAAAATGGTTAATTGAACTTTGAGAAATAGTAGACATGTCAACCCTGATGACCTATGACCGCCGGTCACTTCGCCTTACAAGTTAGATCTGATTCGTGACGTCACTGATGGTGACTTAAACTCAATAATTAGAATACTCTTGATATTGTATCCAGTACTATTATACAATACAATTTTAATGCAAAATGAATAAAGGCTAATTTCTCTAAATTACTGAATACTATAGGATGGTTCATTATACAAAACTATGAACAAAGATGCCCGCCATTTGTGACTCAGACCTGCTAATTCCCAGGGGACTGGGCGTTGTTGAGAGGTCAGGTCCCTACTCGAACTTCTGGAACCTTCTGGAATAATTCTTACAACAGCCTAGTTTGTTACACCAGTGTGGGTGAACACCTGAGTATTGGTGGAAGCAGCAGGGGATCCAGCGGCAGCAGGCACAGCGTTAAGCTGGAAATAATGAAGCTGCAGCTGGAAGCACAGCAGCGCAGAGAGGAGCGAGAAGCGCAGCTGAGGAGAGAAGAAGCACAGCAGCGCAGAGAAGAGCGAGAAGCAGAAGCACAGCAGCGCAAAGAAGAGCGAGAAGCAGAAGCACAGCAGCGTAGAGAAGAGCGAGAAGCAGAAGCACAGCAGCGTAAAGAAGAGCGAGAAGCACAGATGAAGCGTGAGGAACGAGAAGCACAGCTACGCCGGGAAGAACAAGAGCGAGAAGCACAGCTACGCAGGGAAGAACACGAGCGAGAAGTTAGGCTGAGACAATTGGAAATAGAAGCCAACCAGGAGTTGGAACTGAAGCGAGCTGAACTAGGACTAGGTGCACCTGCTCCGCCGCCACAGGAAGACCGACGAGTGAGGGAACGAGACCTGCCGGTCATTGTGCCTAGTGAAGCCGAAAGTTTCTTCGATCACTTTGAGAGAGTTGCTGCTCTGAAGAGGTGGCCGAGGGCGGAGTGGGCGGAGCTAGTGCAAGGGAGGCTCACAGGTGAAGCTCGTGAAGCCTTCACTATGCTCGACTTCCAAGAATGCACCAACTACGATGCGGTAAAACGAGCTGTGCTCCGTTCCTTCAAGCTCACGCCGGAGTGTTACCGGAAGAGGTTTAGAGAATGTACCCGGTCGCCGGGAAAATCGTATGCGGAGACGGCGAGGGACATGGAAAGAAAGTTCCTTAAGTGGCTGGACTCTGAAGAAGCGGGGTCGGCCGAAGAGGTCAAGGAACTAATGGTCATGGAAAAGTTTATGTCCGTGCTCCCTCCTGAGATCAGGATGAGGGTAAAGGAGGCGGACATAAAGGACCTGAGGGCCGCTGCCGACCGAGCCGACATGTTAGAAGAAGCCCTACGCCCACGCCGAGAGGGACAGTACCGATCACCCGTGTACTCCGGAAGCAGTAGGAATTATAGGAGGACGGATGGATGGAGGACAGAAGCGAGTTCTCCCAAGTCCCACCGCTCGAGATGGGACGACAGAGGAACAAAAGGTGCTGTAGAGCCGATAGAGGAGAACCAAGCTGAGAGCTCGGGAGCTGTTACTGCAACGAAGGAAACGACCAGTGAGGCGAGAAGGACACAGGGAGCGACGGCCTCTGAAGGCAGTGCTAAGGCGAGCGGTGGCGGATGGTCTCCGCCAAGGGTCCGCTGCTACAACTGCGGAAAAATCGGACACGTCGCGCGGGAATGCAGACGCTTTAAGCAGCGAGGACACGTTGCTTTAGTGATGTTCGAGGACCAGAGGGCCGAGAGAGTGCGGGATGAACCCGTGCTGAATGGGGAGAAGAAAGCTCACCCATTCATGTGTCAAGGAACCGTAAGGATGGGGGACGCAGACCCCATCCCAGTGAAGATGCTAAGAGACACCGGGGCGGACTTTACCCTGGTAAGTGAAACCCTGTTCCCTGAGAGTTACAAGAGTACCAGTGTGGGGGTGGTGAGTGTGACCACTGTGGGAGGCCCAGTGAGGATGCCCCTACACCAGGTAACTTTGGATTCCGATTATGGCTGCCAGACCCTAGTGGTGGGAGTCTGTACATCAATGCCCAAGATGGAGACACAGGTCATCTTGGGGAATGACGCATGTGGAGGATACTGTAGAGGTGACCCACGTGTTACAACAATAGTACAGTAATTCACCTGGAACTGTCGTCGTAGGGAGAGGAAGGGCTGGTAGGGTAGGTGGAGCAAGTCTAGGCTCCTCAGGAAGGGTAGGACAGAGGGAATCAATGCCTCTTAGGGGTCCTAATGGGCACATATCCTAAGTGCCAGTGGTGCCGGGCAGGCGTCGTCCGCGTTGGGTCACATGCAGTTCAAATCTGCCCCACTCGGCCTGCGCGGGCTGCCGCGCGGGTAGGCCGTGCGCCGTCGTCGTCCACCAATCAGGGCACAGCCCTGCCTATACTGTAAAATGTCTCCTTGGCGGGCACTTTGAATGTGGTTCCCTCTACACTCCTCCCGTCCCTATAGAACAATGGGTATGTTGGAGGGAAAACGTTTCACTATATACAACATGTCTTTTTTGTAAAAAAGTATTTTCATGAATGGGTCCTACTACAATTATTACCCGTATTATCTTTGCACTGTACACGAACATTACGATTATTACCCGTATTATCTTTGCACTATACACGAACTGTTTCAACATTGCATACACTACACTATTCCCTTTCCTTTTTTCTTTTTTTTTCTTTTTTTTTCTGCTCTTATGGCTCACACCGAGGACATGCATACTCTGGTTTTGACCGTACACTCGCCAGAGTCACTCCCACGCAGACCCCATGGAACCACTCCATGCACATATCGCATTGCACCATAAACTTTCCATCGTATGGTTGCCGACACACACAGTAAAGGTCCTTATATGGTCCTCCCACTGGGTCCTGAACCTGTGACATATGATGTTTAAACTTCTCAATCCAGCCCGGCCATGTACGGTCCTTGCACTTCTTTAGTTTATCATGATTTGCTGTGATGTTGTCATTCTGGAGCTTGACCCTAAATAAGCAAGATGAGAACTTGTGGATGATGACGCCTGGGCCCTTCCACTGCGGTGATAGCTTCCGGCACTGCCCCTTCACCTGTGCCGTGTCTAGCAGGTAAACCAGGTCCCCTTTCTCATAGACCTGTAGCCGTGCCCGTAGGTCATAATCTCTCTTCATTCGTTCCTGGTTCGTGGATAGAGACTTCCGTGCCAGTCCATGCGCCTTCTCAATTTCCTTCTGCAAATTTGCTAGGTAAGGTACTGCATCTGATTGAAGTTGCACCTCCCGGGGGTACATTAAATCTATTGGCTGGTTGGTTTCTCAACCGAGCATTAACTTGTTGGGCGTGAACCCCGTCTGTCGGTTCACACTAGACCTGATGGCCCCTGCTATGTGTTGAATATAGGTGTCCCAGCTGTCATGTTGGGAACTGGCATAACACCGCAATGCATCCATGATGGTTCTGTTATACCTTTCCACCTGCCCATTCGCCGACGGCCTGTAGGCGGTAGTACGGGCCTTGTGGATGTGCATCAATTCGCAGAGCTTCGTAAACAAGTCACTTTCAAAATTCCTGCCCTGATCAGTGAAGATTTCAAACGGATACCCGAACATGGTGAAGAACCCATCGAGTGCTGCTCGGGCGGTGTTCTCTGCCGTCTGGGACGGTAGTGGTACACACTCAATCCATTTAGTGAACTGATCTACCATTACCAGGAGATATTCGTTGCCTTTCGGAGTCTTAGGCAATGGTCCCAGAATGTCCAAGTGTACCCTTTCCATTGGTGCACCCGCCTGGTACTTAAGCAGCTCATGCCTGCTGGTCTTGGATGCTTTTTTGTTCATACTACAGTGGTGGCATGATGCCACGTAATTTGCGACATCCGTTGATAGCCCGTACCAGAAGTACCTTGCTTTGACCCACTCCATTGTGCGATTCCGGCCCTGGTGGCCCATATCAGGTATATCATGGCACAGATTCAGTACCTCCTGCCTCAGGCTGCTGGGTACATACAAAAGCTTCTGGGCGGCTCCCCCCTGATCTACTTTGTGCCACCACCAAAGCTCATTTTCCATGAGAAGTGCTTCTTTGTTTAACCAGTAGTATTTTGTTGCAGGGCTGGCCCCGAACAGGTCCCCTTCTGTTGGCTGACGGCCTCCCACCCATTCTCTTACCATTCTCATGTCCGGGTCTCTCTCCGTCCGCTCCTGTAACTCGAGTAAATGCAACCCTAGCCTGTCCGCCGTTGTTCTGGTGATGATCCTAATGTCTACTACTTCTGGGGCCACTGCGTCTTCTTCCTTATAAAGCGTCTCGGCAGGCTTTCTTCGGCCATCTTCACCAGGGTCCCATGGGAAGACAGCCAAGTTGGAATCCTCCGACCACCAGTCTTGAATAGGGGCTATAGTGCTCACGCGTCTAATCGTCCCCCGGATCTGAACGTTACATGCACATCTGAACGACCCCGTAGCCAGTGGGACGACGTCATCTACCGTCTCCTGGAAGGTCGCCCAGTTCTGATGTGCCCTGCGACAGTATGGGCATCCTCCACACGGCAGGTCCTGCACTGGCACGTCCTGGCGAAAGTGGGTACATGCCTGTTGAGTGCCTCCCTCCCTGGATAAAGAGTCTGCATTGTTGTGTTTTTTACCTGCTCTATGCTGGATTTTTAGATCAAATTGGCTCAGCTCCTCCAGCCAACGTGCTAGTTGGCCCTGGGGGTTCTTAAACCTAACCAGCCAGACCAAGCTGCCGTGGTCAGTGCGTATGGTAAAAGGCCGCCCCAAGAGATAGTGCCGGAACAGCCTGGTAAACCTGACTACTGCCAATAGCTCTTTCCTCGTGGTGCAATACCTTCTCTGTTCTGGGGTCAATGCGAAACTGGCATAAGCAATTACCTTTTCTTTCTTCTCTTGAACCTGTAGCAGCTCCGCTCCTATCGCCCAGTCGGAGGCATCGGTGTCCAGGATGAAGGGGTCATGTCCATTAGGTAATCCCAGCACCGGAGCTGTAGTTAAGGCCATTTTGATAGCTGCAAAAGCCTCCTGATGCTTGTCTCCCCATTCGAATCTGTTTCCGCCGGTCAGTGCGTATAGGGGTGCGGCTAACTCTGCAAATCCCTTTATGAAGGTCCGATGGTAGTTGGCCAGTCCCAGAAATCTTTCCACGTCTTTGGATGATCCAGGCTTCTGCCATTTCACCACTGTGTCTATCGCCTCTTTTCCCAGTTCTAGTCCTGCCCTGCTGACCATCCTGCCTAAGAACTCAACCCGTTTCTTAAAGAGGGCGCATTTTTGTGGTTTCAGGCGTAAACCATAGGTTCTGAATCTCGCAAATACCTGTGCTAGGTTGGAGAGGTGGCTTTGGAATGAATCGCCCAGCACCAGGATGTCATCCAAGAATGCTAGCACAGTTTCCCAATTTAGCTCCCGCAACACCAAGTTCATAACCCTGGCGTAGGTAGCCGGAGCATTACAAAGACCAAAGGCCATTTTCTTAAATTCAAACAGTCCGTATTTCGTTATGAATGCCGTCTTCTTCCGATCTTCTTCTGCTATGTTGATCTGATAATATGCCGAGTTGGCATCTAGCTTGCTAAACCATTCGTTTCCCGCCAAGGTGTCCAGGCACTCATCGACTAGAGGGAGTGGGTACACGTCCTTTATGGTGCGAGAGTTCAACCCTCGATAGTCTACACACCACCGAACTGACGCATCCCTTTTCCTTACCAGAACTGGTGCCGATGCCCACTCAGATACTGACGGTTGGATGATGCCCGCATCGAGCATGCGCTGAAGGTGTCCTTTCTCCTCCTGTGCGAAGCATGCGGGTGTTCGTCGTATTTTTTGCTTCACAGGTCTTGCAATACCCGTGTCGATGCGGTGAGATACCTCCTTGAATGATCCCAGGTCAAATTCACTTGCGGCAAAGATGTCCTGGAAGTTCCATAACAGGTGGGTCAGTTGGCTTGCCTGCTCTGCTGACAGCGTTTCCTCGACGTCCTGTACCATGGTCATCATATGGGGAGGTAATTTGACTTGAGTTTCACTTGGTACCCTCCCCACTGCCCTTGCTGCTACCGCTGGGCCCGGCCCCGGTAAAATTTCCCATACTGCCTCTGCATTGGCCACATGCATCCGCCTCTTTAATGTGATATTCTGCCCTGTTACGTTGAGTACACATACCTTCAGGAATTCTCCCTCCTGATGGAGTGTGCGAACCACTGGCACCTGCCCATCCTCCAGGGGCTCCACTATACACTGGGGCATACTTTTGTCCATTTCACATTTGACCCTGGCCACTGAATGTGGTGGGATAACAGTGTATTGGAACACTGCTACCTTAGCGATGCACGGAGCTAGGTTAGGGTCAGGCTCCTCTTTCGTCTCTAGCTTCATAGGAATCACCTGTCCCTGTAATATCATTTGAGACTTGTCTAGGGCTATACTAACACCGTATCTTTTCATGAAATCGAGCCCTAGCAACATGTCGTCTGCAATAGGCGCCACATACACTCCCACAGTGTATTCCCGTCCCGCAACCAGCAAGGAGATGGGGCCCACCAGTGTTCCCGTAAGGTGCATTTGTTTCCCCGCCGTGCTTAAGGTTATGTGTTGCATCACCTGGGGTGGTGGGTTCAACCGTTGATGGATCTCCTGGGAGATAATGGTGACCTCGGCCGCTGTATCCACAATCGCCTTGACCTCCACGTCCCCGATCTGGACTGGGATCCAAAACATAGAGCTGGATCTGAGCTGTCTGATGGTTATGTGATCTCTTCCCCCGTCCTGCTCTTCCGTGCCCGACGTCCCTTGGCCCGCCCCTGTCGTGCTCTCCCTTTCTAGGCCTGTTGTACATTGGGTCAGAGTTAGGCCGACTGGACCGACCCATCCGTGTTTAAAGACTCTTTCTCGTCCTCAAATGAAACGCGCAGCTTGTTGCCCAGGGGGTCCCTGAGCCGGCGGCTTCCCTCCCCATCACTTCCCGGTTCTAGACAGTCCCGAGCCACGTGACCCTCTTTCCTACATCTGAAACACTGCAGCGGTCGCCTGGGAGATGGGGAACGACGAATATGCGGCGATATGATGGCCATCGTGAGACGCCTCAAACTCTCACACACCTGATCCAATTTCCCGCTGAGTTCTGAGACACCTGCTACCAAGACGTCCAGTTTCGCCTCCGTGTCCATGGAAGATGAAGGACCCGAGCCTGCACTCGACGGGTGGTGAGTACCGGTTCCACGGCCTGCGGGACTGGTAGCCGGCGAGGCACCTGGTGTCGAGCGCCGAGAAGCGTCCTTACTCCTGGGTGGTTGCTCATACCGGGAGTACCTGCCTACTGCATTCACTCTTACTGCTGGCCCCTGGGACCCGCGGCGGTGGGAGTCGTGCCTGCTTGAACTTGCGGAGCCGTGGATTGCTACGGCATTGTGCTGGAAGGTTTGGGCCCGGTCGATGGCCTCTTCCATTGACGAATTCCTTGCCTTGGCAATGTATTCCGCCAGAGTCTTGTCCTGTAATCCCTGGCCGAATCTCATTACTGCGATTTGTTCCACTTCCCATCGTGGCACATGTTTGTAGGCCCGATGAGCCAAGTGGTGGGCCCTATCTGCCCAATCAGCAATATCTTCTTCTGGTTCCTGCTGGGCCTGGTTAAACTTCATCATGGCTACATCCAGAACTTCCCTATCGCCAAATCGCATGATCATCTTATGCATCATGCGATTATAATCGATCGACGGTTCTCTGTCCAGCAAGCGATTGTAAAAATCACTTGCCTTACCCTTGAGGCACCATCCTAACTGTGTCAATAACGTAGGCCCGCTCCAGTCCTTTTCCGAGGCATAAGACGTGAAGCGGCGGTAGAAGGTGGCCCAATCTGACTTCCCGTCATAGTCCAACGCCCGAGGTGGTGTGCGGAAGGTCTCTTTCTGTTGGCGATAACCTGTCCGCCTGCTGCGGGATAGAGAGGCATCCGAATCGGAAGTCAGAGAGCTGTGTGACGAGTGTCGAGCTGTCCGTCTCCTTGATCGAGCCGATCGATGGTGGGAGGGGCTCCCCTGCCGAGTACCTTGCTGGCCACTAGCCCTGGAGTAAGCTGGTGACTGAGGTCGACGTCCACGTTGGCTGCTGCTGGCGGCACCCCTAGAGGAGTGGCGGGTTCCCGTTTCGCTGGACGAGGACGATGAACGACTTCCTGCCCCCTGACCTAAGGGCCCGGGGCCCTGTTGGGACGGGTCCACCTCAAACGATATAGCAGCCAACAACTCGGGTCTGGCCCGAAGGCGGTTGATATCATAAATGTTGTCCTCCGTGATCACGTGGCGATGCCGAAACTTGATAATGCGAGCAGCCAATTTATCTCCTACACCCGGTAGCAGCTGCAGCTCAGCAGCCGAAGCAGAGTTTATCTTGATTTGGGCCATTGTGCTGGTGTCGAAAGTTAAAGCTCCGATATATCGTGCCACACCTGGTAATAAGCCTTAGATCTGGGGCCAGGCACCTCACATGTATACCACCCCAAACAGAAAAACAAAAACAAAAAAAAAACACAGACACCAATAGCCACACTTAAGGTTCCAATGTTCAGAGATAGAGATAAATGTTCCACAAGGAAAAATAAGCACTGCACAGTCAATAATGTAAATGATGGGGCCAGG
Organism: Procambarus clarkii; assembly: GCF_040958095.1. Lineage (NCBI taxonomy): Eukaryota > Metazoa > Arthropoda > Malacostraca > Decapoda > Cambaridae > Procambarus > Procambarus clarkii. The sequence continues at coordinate 8,240,477 of NC_091219.1, forward strand.
TGGGTTTCAAGCAACATAAAACACTGCACACTTAATTGGTACCTAAATCACTTGAGGCTTAGACAAAAACTGGGCACTTACTGCACTTGCAAAGCTGGAAAATCTGATATGGCAGGCACTTTGAGGAACTTTGACAAGCAATGTGCCTGATTTTCATAAGCACTGGGCTGAGGGTTCTCAAAAACACTTTTCAGGTGAACGTGTGGAACTGTGTGCAGGGCGGATCACCATCCACCTTAAATCTGGTATGAACACAAACTCACTGGCTCACTTAATGTATCTCTTCCCCTTGAGCCGTTACTTCTGTCGAAAGCCTAGAACAGGTTACGTCTAGTTAACAGTAGAAATGAGAAAATAACAGACCTGTAGCAAGCACCCTGCAGAACTGGGACCAGCGTCGCTGTAGTAAACACACTGGAGACGGATGCGCTCGGGAACGACAGCCTGAAATCCTCCGCGAGCGGATTCGTAAACAATACAGGTCGGGTATGCTCATGAACGGTGGCCCGTATGCCGTGTGAATGGCGGTACTAGTCTCCCCTTCTTCAAAGAACTTGGGGACCGCGGGAATCGGTGCTTGGGGGACAAGACAATAAAATGCAACAAATCCGGGGAAATAATCCGTATAAAACACTGATAACTGGAACTTATGGAGAATCTTGGGGGATTGCACGAGATGTGGAATAAAACATATGCACAAAAAAAACAGGGGTCGAAATATCTTGGGCACCGCTATTGAACAACAAACCGAAGAACATCTATGGTGCAACCAAAGCCAGTAATTCGAGACTGGAACCGTTGAACACTATCTAAGACGTCTTGACTGAAGTCGGCAGAACGATGATGCAGATATCTTGGCGAGGTCCTCTTGATCACCGCGTGGGAACGTTTACTCACTGCGCCAATGTAGAGGTGACCCACGTGTTACAACAATAGTACAGTAATTCACCTGGAACTGTCGTCGTAGGGAGAGGAAGGGCTGGTAGGGTAGGTGGAGCAAGTCTAGGCTCCTCAGGAAGGGTAGGACAGAGGGAATCAATGCCTCTTAGGGGTCCAATGGGCACATATCCTAAGTGCCAGTGGTGCCGGGCAGGCGTCGTCCGCGTTGGGTCACATGCAGTTCAAATCTGCCCCACTCGGCCTGCGCGGGCTGCCGCGCGGGTAGGCCGTGCGCCGTCGTCGTCCACCAATCAGGGCACAGCCCTGCCTATACTGTAAAATGTCTCCTTGGCGGGCACTTTGAATGTGGTTCCCTCTACAATACGTCCTCCCGCATCTCGTGAAGGGCGAAGAGTGCCTAGAACAATACAAGGAGACAGGCGAAGAGTTGAACGCCTGTGGGGACGAGAAGGGAATCGCACCGGTGGCGATCCCAGTTTGTACTGTGACACCGAGACAACGCGAAGAACCAGGAGGTTGTGGATCTGATGGGGCTGAGGAGACGACTGACAGCCTGGGAACAGATCACCTCTTCGTAGGACCCGGAGAACGAGCGGAGGGCGAAGGTAGCCCGAATGGTGAGTTGCAGATGACCCTCACCAGTTCTCCAGGGGTAAACCGCACTCGTCTCGGAGAGTTGCAGCAGGAGGAGTTCCCCGAATTGGTTAGTAAGGCCGAAGGAGGACGTGTGGGTCCTGAGAAGGCTTACTTTCCATTTATCTATGTTATATATGCCATGCTATCCATGCTGAGGGAACGATGGACACCAGGAGCAACCGTGGGAACGGTGATTGAATATGTCCAGAAGTTCAGGGAACGTCTCACCCTAACGAAGGAACTGGCTGGGAAACACCTGAAGGAGGCGCAGCGTAAGATGTCGGAGTGGTACGACAAGAGAGCTACGCAGAGGGATTTCCAGGTCGGGTCCCAAGTAATGGTTTTGCTGCCAGGTAAAGGTAGGGTGACCAAGACGCGGTTCGAGAGACCATACCGAGTGCTGCGACGGTTGGGTCCAGTGTCGTACGAGATTGGGAAGCCGGACAGACCCCGAAAGAAACAGGTGTGTCACGTAGACCGCCTGAGACCTTTCTTCACTGTGGAAGGAAGAGCCGACAAGCAGGACGGAACGATGTCTCAAGAAACCCAGCGGAAGACGGTTCTGTGTGTACAGGGGGACCGAGAACTCCCGGAGGAGGAAAGAAAGTGGTCCAGGGCGGACGGCACCAGTCTCGCCAGCACTGAGAGTCTGACAAGGATCAAGGTCAAGCACATCAAGGGGAAGGACAATGTAGTAGCGGATGCCCTATCCCGCATACACTAACCAGACATGACTCTTATTTTAAGGGGAGGGGTATGTGACGGTGTTCCCCCCCTTATAATTCTCCCACGCCTGCAGAAAGAGTCATGTCTACTTTTCCCAAGCGTTCTCTACGTTGCAGGCTACAATTTGATATATGGGAGAGAGTGGAGTGTTCTCGGAGAGCCGAGAACTCTCGGCTCTCGAGAACAAATTTCGAGAACTCTCGAAATTTGTGAAATAGTAATATTTTGGCCTGTGGTATAGGCCCTTTAGGGAGCCAAGATGGCGCTTGCCTCCCTGATTTCCCGCCAAAACCGTGTGACGTCAGTGGCACCGGATTGGTCACCGACAGCAATCTGGCACCGGGAGCCAATGAAAATCTCCCGTGGCGAAAGTGACGTCACGAAGGAAGGGGGTCCGGGCAACGCGACGGCGCTATCAGTCAGACACGACACGTCAAAGAGGTCGGACGTGCGACGATTGGTCCTGTCAGTTTGACAGTTGTTTCCCGCTCCCGGGGATTTACGCGTCACCTGAAGTCTGCCAGTACTCTGTGAGGTCTTCCCTAGTTCATGTGTTGAACCAGAGAGGGAATCGACGGTTATTTGAGCAACAAGTGCTCCAGTCAGGTACTGTGCAAGAAGAAGCAGTGAAGCCGTGCAGTGACGTATATAACGTCTGTGGCAGTTCACCAGTTCGTGACAGCGTAGTGGCTGACAGAGCCACTGGGTAGCTGAGGAAGGAGAGGACTATTTGGGGAATCCGGACGACTGTTGCTGAGACGTAGGCGGCAGCCGTTGCTGGGAGAAGACGACGGCCAGGAGACCGACTCCAACCCTTCAAGAAGTCAAGAAGGAGGACGGACCTGAAGTGAAGAGGGCACGGAGACGACGCGCTAAACGGTGAGACGACGAGAGGCTCTGGTAGGACACGACGACGTGTCGTGTGGGGGCGTTCCCGACACGAGGACCAGGAGCTACATCTCGACTCTCATCGGAGGATAGGTCGAAGTAGGTGTTTCTAGTTCCCTCCCCATTCCCCTTTAGTTAGCTATGTTATTCGGCTATATTATCTAGCCTGAGGATTTTATATGTCGTGAGCAAGTCTCACCCATGTCACAGTTAGGCACCAGTTTGCTGTGTAGTACTATCAAGAGTACTTATAATACTTATGTTTATTGTTGGTGTGTACAGGCACCAGGAACCAGTGATAATTTACTGTGTATTGTATATCTTTCTACAGACTTTGATGAGAACATATAGTGATGAATATATATGTAATATTATGCCAGTAGTTGGAAGTTAGGCTACGTGCCCAGAAACTATTTATTTTCCATGTATTGATATTTGATTTATATATAATATATATATGTCTATGTTCATTTAGTGATTAATCATTTGTGAGTACAGTGAATTATTGCGTTATCACCCACGAGAGAAAGTACTGAAAACTCCAGGGTTAATATTTCATAATATATTGTTGAATGAAGAACAATGTAAAACCATTACAGTGAGGCGTTGTAGCATTGATTGTAGAAACGACTGTTTGAGCTTGAGTACAGTGTAACTAAGAAATACGTGCTATTTGTGCCAATATCGAGTGTGCGAGTTTATAGTAATATTGGAGAACTTAAAGAAACAGTGCGCGTGAATCTGAAAACAAGCAATAAGCTTTCGCGCGGGGGCCAGGCGATCAGCTGTTCTTGACACTTGATGAGGAGGGGAGGTGTTGCCACTTAGTGAGTGCATACTATTCGTGGGAACTACCGGCCGCTGCCAGGATCAGTTGATTTATTTATTATTGTTTGGCCTTGTGACATCTTTCATACATTTTAAGTAAAATACAAAATCACCTTTGCGTTTTTATCATCTCCTCCATTGATCTTGTGGCTATATTATACTGAAAGCATAGAGTGATAACGGTAAGTACCTGCTTGATTCCTGATCTTTTGAGTGTGACCTTGCCAAGGCTACCACAAATTCCACCAGTCCACTGATGGTGTTACTGGCCACCTATAACACCAGTTGGCGACCTTGTGGTTAACCGTAGAGCCCGATTGTTGGGGAGGGCACATGACAGTCAAGTGAACGAGTCGTGTTCCCACTCTTTCTTAATCAGAGGCCGTTGAGATTGACAGGGAGACTCTCCTGGCGTGCAGTGGCGCCGTGAGGATCGAGTGAAGACCCGCAGGGCTACGGTGAGTGACCGTGAGCATAACTATTGCTCACCCCAGAGTAAGGATAGAGTAGTGAAACCCCAACAATTGTCATATGTCTTTTCTTGGATCTAAATAATATGAAACCTCGCTCTATGATTTGAAGTTAAAATCCTCAAATATGGGTAAATAGTGATTTTTTCACGTTTTTCATGTAGTTTGATATTACGTAAATACATTCATTTTTACCAATATTTCGATACTATTTCATGTAGTATCACGATATGTGATTTGGCCTACAAATCTCAGAATTTCGCATAATATTGCATTTTAAGCAATATTCTTGCATTTTGTTTCGTACGAAAAATCATCGAATTTAGCAATATTTTGACGTTTATCATCCCCTTTTCCTTTATGTGAATTAAACAAAATATCATCGAATTAGGCAATATTTTGCTGTTTTTCCACGTTTTTGTGAATTTTCAGTATTAATTCATTATATATACGATAAAAATGATGCAAACACATAATTGATTAGATAATAACATTAAATACTTCATTTTCAATCAACTATTTGTTTCTCGTTAATATACTGAGTAAGATATTGAAAAGGGGGAGAAGTTCTGTTTTTATTGCATATATCGACGTTTCAGCCGGAATAGAGATGTTTTCGTGTACATCTTCCATCGGTAATATAAACGGAAAATCAGGAACATTTTAGTTAATTCTAATGAAAACACATTGATTTTTATCATTTTTATTGGAAACAACATTGCCATATGTCTTTTCTTGGATCTAAATAATACGAAACCTCGCTCTATGATTTGAAGTTAAAATCCTCAAATATGGTTATATAGTGACTTTTTTCACGTTTTTCATGTAGTTTGATATTACGTATATATATTCATTTTTTCCAATATTTCGATACTATTTCATGTAGTATCACGATATGTGATTTGGCCTTCAAATCTCAGAATTTCGCATAATAATGCATTTTTAACAATTTTTCTTGCATTTTGTTTCGTACGAAAAATCATCGAATTTAGCAATATTTTGACGTTTATCATCCCCTTTTCCTTTATGTTATTTAAACAAAATATCATTGAATTAGGCAATATTTTGCCGTTTTTCCACGTTTTTGTGAATTTTCAGTTTATTGTTATTAATTCATTATATATACGATAAAAATGATGCAAACACATAATTGATTAGATAATAACCTTAAATACTTCATTTTCAATCAACCATTTGTTTCTCGTTAAAATACTGAGTAGGATATTGAAAAGGGGAGAAGTTCGGTTTTTATTGCATATATATCGACGTTTCAGCCGGATTAGAGCGGTTTTACGTGTACATCTTCCATCGGTAATATAAACGGAAAATCAAGAACATTTTAGTTAATTCTAATGAAAACACATTGTTTTTTATCATTTGTATTGGAAACACCATTCTCATATGTCTTTTCTTGGATCTATATAATACGAAACCTCGCTCTATGATTTGAAGTTAAAATCCTCAAATATGGTAAAATAGTGACTTTTTCACGTTAATCATTTAGTTTGATATTACGTAAATATATTCATTTTTACCAATATTTCGATACTATTTCATGTAGTATCACAATATGTGATTTGGCCTTCAAATCTCAGAATGTCGCATAATATTGCATTTTAAGCAAGTTTTCTTGCATTTTGTTTCGTACGAAAAATCATCGAATTTAGCAATATTTTGACGTTTATCATCCCCTTTTCCTTTATGAAAATTAAACAAAATATAATCGAATTAGGCAATATTTTGCCGATTTTCCACGTTTTTGTGAATTTTTAATTTATTGTTATTAATTCATTAAGTATACGATATAAATGATGCAAACACATAATTAATTAGATAATAACCTTAAATACTTCATTTTCAATCATCTATTTCTTTCTCGTAAAATACTGAGTAAGATATTGAAAAGGGGAGAAGTTTTGTTTTTATTGCATATATCGACGTTTAAGCCGGATTAGAGCGTTTTTCGTCTACATCTTCCATCGGTAATATAAACGGAAAATCAGGAACATTTTAGTTAATTCTAATGAAAACACATTGATTTTTATCATTTTCATTGGAAACAACATCGTCATATGTCTTTTCTTGGACCTAATAATACGAAACCTCGCTCTATGATTTGAAGTTTAAATCCTCATATATGGTAAAATAGTGACTTTTTTCACGTTTTTCATGTAGTGTGATTTTACTTAAATATATTCGTTTTTACCAAAATTTCGATACTATTTCATGTAGTATCACGATATGTGATTTGGCCTTCAAATCTCAGAATTTTGCATTATATTGCATTTTAAGCAAGTTTTCTTGCATTTTGTTTCGTACCAAAAATCATGGAATTTAGCAATATTTTGACGTTTATCATCCCCTTTTCCTTTATGATATTTAAACAAAGTATCATCGAATTAGGCAATATTTTGCCGATTTTCCACGTTTTTGTGAATTTTCAATTTATTGTTATTAATTCATTAAATATACGATAAAAATGATGCAAACACATAATTGATTAGAAAATAACCTTAAATACTTCATTTTCAATCAAACATTTGTTTCTAGTTAAAATACTGAGAAGGATATTGAAAAGGGGAGAAGTTCGATTTTTATTGCATATATCGACGTTTCAGCCGGATTAGAACGGTTTTACGTGTACATCTTCCATCGGTAATATAAACGGAAAATCAGAAACCTTTTAGTTAATTCCATTGGTTTTTATCATTTGTATTGGAAACAACATTGTCATATGTCTTTTCTTGGATCTAAATAATACGAAACCTCGCTGTATGATATGAAGTTAAAATCCTGAAATATGGTTAAATAGTGACTTTTTTCACGTTTTTCATGTAGTTTAATATTACGTAAATATATTCATTTTTACCAATATTTCGATACTATTTCATGTAGTATCACGATATGTGATTTCCTTCAAATCTTAGAATTTCGCATAATATTGCATTTTAAGCAAGTTTTCTTGCATTTTGTTTCGTACGAAAAATCATCGAATTTAGCAATATTTTTACGTTTATCATCCCCTTTTATCCCCAACCCCCTTATGTGATTTAAACAAAATATCATCGAATTAGGCAATATTTTGCCGTTTTTCCACGTTTTTGTGAATTTTCACTTTATTGTTAATAATTCATTAATATACGATAAAAATTATGCAAACACATAATTGATTAGAAATTAACCTTAAATACTTTATTTTCAATCAACCATTTGTTACTCGTTAAAATAGTGAGTAGGATATTGAAAAGGGGAGAAGTTCGGTTTTTATTACATATATCGACGTTTCAGCCGGATTAAACCGGTTTTACGTGTACATCTTCCATCGGTAATATACACGGAAAATCAGGAACATTTAAGTTAATTCCATTGGTTTTTATCATTTGTATTGGAAACAACATTGTCATATGTCTTTTCTTGGATCTAAATAATATGAAATCTCGCTCAATGATTTGAAGTTAAAATCCTCATATATGGGTAAATAGTGATTTTTTCACGTTTTTTATGTAGTTTGATACATTCATTTTTACCAATATTTCGATACTATTTCATGTAGTATCACGATATGTGATTTGGCCTTCAAATCTCAGAATTTCGCATAATAATGCATTTTTAGCAAGTTTTCTTGCATTTTGTTTCGTACGAAAAATCATCGAGTTTAGCAATATTTAGACGTTTATCATCCCCTTTTCCTTTATGATATTTAAACAAAATATCATCGAATTAGGCAATATTTTGCCGTTTTTCCACGTTTTTGTGAATTTTCAGTTTATTGTTATTAATTCATTATATATACGATAAAATGATGCAAACACATAATTGATTAGAAAATCACCTTAAATACTTCATTTTCAATCAAACATTTGTTTCTAGTTAAAGTACTGAGAAGGATATTGAAAAGGGGAGAAGTTCGATTTTTATTGCATATATCGACGTTTCAGCCGGATTAGCACGGTTTTACGTGTACATCTTCCATCGGTAATATAAATGGAAAATCAGAAACATTTTAGTTAATTCCATTGGTTTTTATCATTTGTATTGGAAACAACATTGTCATGTCTTTTCTTGGATCTAAATAATACGAAACCTTGCTCTATGATTTGAAGTTAAAATCCTCAAATATGGTAAAATAGTGACTTTTTCACGTTTTTCAAGTAGTTTGATATTACGTAAATATATTCATTTTTACCAATATTTCGATACTATTTCATGTAGTATCACGATATGTGATTTGGCCTTCAAATCTTAGAATTTCGCATAATATTGCATTTTAAGCAAGTTTTCTTGCATTTTGTTTCGTACGAAAAATCATCGAATTTAGCAAAATTTTTACGTTTATCATCCCCTTTTCCTTTATGTGATTTAAACAAAATATCATCGAATTAGGCAATATTTTGCCGTTTTTCCACGTTTTTGTGAATTTTCAGTTTATTGTTAATAATTCATTAAATATACGATAAAAATGATGCAAACACGTAATTGATTAGATAATAACCTTAAATACTTCATTTTCAATCAACTATTTGTTTCTCGTTAAAATACTGAGTAAGATATTGAAAATTGGATAAGTTCTGTTTTTATTGCATATATCGACGTTTCAGCCGGATAAGCGCGGTTTTACGTGTACATCTTCCATCGGTAATATAAACGGAAAAGCAAGAACATTTTAGTTAATTCTAATGAAAACACATTGTTGTTTATCATTTGTATTGGAAACACCATTCCCATATGTCTTTTCTTGGATCTAAATAATACGAAACCTCGCTCTATGATTTGAAGTTGAAATCCTCAAATATGGTAAAATAGTGATTTTTTCACGTTAATCATTTAGTTTGATATTACGTAAATCTATTCATTTTTACCAATATTTCGATACTATTTCATGTAGTATCACGATATGTGATTTGGCCTTCAAATTTCAGAATTTCGCAAAATATTGCATTTTAAGCAAGTTTTCTTGCATTTTGTTTCGTACGAAAAATAATCGAATTTAGCAATATTTTGACGTTTATCATCACTTTTCCTTTATGTTATTTTAACAAAATAACATCGAATTAGGCAATATTTTGCCGTTTTTCCACGTTTTTGTGAATTTTCAGTTTATTGTTATTAATTCATTAAATATACGATATAAATGATGCAAACACATAATTAATTAGATAATTACCTTAAATACTTCATTTTCAATCATCTATATCTTTCTCGTAAAATACTGAGTAAGATATTGAAAAGGGGAGAAGTTTTGTTTTTATTGCATATATCGACGTTTAAACCGGATTAGAGCGTTTTTCGTCTACATCTTCCATCGGTAATATAAACGGAAAATCAGGAACATTTTAGTTAATTCTAATGAAAACACATTGAGTTTTATCATTTTCATTGAAAACAACATTGTCATATGTCTTTTCTTGGACCTAATAATACGAAACCTCGCCCAATGATTTGAAGTTTAAATCCTCATATATGGTAAAATAGTGACTTTTTTCACGTTTTTCATGTAGTGTGATTTTACGTAAATATATTCGTTTTTACCAATATTTCGATACTATTTCATGTAGTATCACGATATGTGATTTTGCCTTCAATTCTCAGAATTTCGCATAATATTGCCTTTTAAGCAAGTTTTCTTGCATTTTATTTCGTACGAGAAATCATCGAATTTAGCAATATTTTTACGTTTATCATCCCCTTTTCCTTTATGTGATTTAAACAAAATATCATCGAATTATGCAATATTTTGCCGTTTTTCCACGTTTTTGTGAATTTTCAGTTTATTGTTAATAATTCATTAAATATACGATAAAAAAGATGCAAACACGTAATTGATTAGATAATAACCTTAAATACTTAATTTTCAATCAACTATTTGTTTCTCGTTAAAATACTGAGTAAGATATTGAAAATTGGATAAGTTCTGTTTTTATTGCATATATCGACGTTTCAGCCGGATAAGCGCGGTTTTACGTGTACATCTTCCATCGGTAATATAAACGGAAAAGCAAGAACATTTTAGTTAATTCTAATGAAAACACATTGTTGTTTATCATTTGTATTGGAAACACCATTCCCATATGTCTTTTCTTGGATCTAAATAATACGAAACCTCGCTCTATGATTTGAAGTTGAAATCCTCAAATATGGTAAAATAGTGATTTTTTCACGTTAATCATTTAGTTTGATATTACGTAAATCTATTCATTTTTACCAATATTTCGATACTATTTCATGTAGTATCACGATATGTGATTTGGCCTTCAAATTTCAGAATTTCGCAAAATATTGCATTTTAAGCAAGTTTTCTTGCATTTTGTTTCGTACGAAAAATAATCGAATTTAGCAATATTTTGACGTTTATCATCACTTTTCCTTTATGTTATTTTAACAAAATAACATCGAATTAGGCAATATTTTGCCGTTTTTCCACGTTTTTGTGAATTTTCAGTTTATTGTTATTAATTCATTAAATATACGATATAAATGATGCAAACACATAATTAATTAGATAATTACCTTAAATACTTCATTTTCAATCATCTATATCTTTCTCGTAAAATACTGAGTAAGATATTGAAAAGGGGAGAAGTTTTGTTTTTATTGCATATATCGACGTTTAAGCCGGATTAGAGCGTTTTTCGTCTACATCTTCCATCGGTAATATAAACGGAAAATCAGGAACATTTTAGTTAATTCTAATGAAAACACATTGAGTTTTATCATTTTCATTGAAAACAACATTGTCATATGTCTTTTCTTGGACCTAATAATACGAAACCTCGCCCAATGATTTGAAGTTTAAATCCTCATATATGGTAAAATAGTGACTTTTTTCACGTTTTTCATGTAGTGTGATTTTACGTAAATATATTCGTTTTTACCAATATTTCGATACTATTTCATGTAGTATCACGATATGTGATTTTGCCTTCAATTCTCAGAATTTCGCATAATATTGCCTTTTAAGCAAGTTTTCTTGCATTTTATTTCGTACGAGAAATCATCGAATTTAGCAATATTTTTACGTTTATCATCCCCTTTTCCTTTATGTGATTTAAACAAAATATCATCGAATTAGGCAATATTTTGCCGTTTTTCCACGTTTTTGTGAATTTTCAGTTTATTGTTAATAATTCATTAAATATACGATAAAAAAGATGCAAACACGTAATTGATTAGATAATAACCTTAAATACTTAATTTTCAATCAACTATTTGTTTCTCGTTAAAATACTGAGTAAGATATTGAAAATTGGATAAGTTCTGTTTTTATTGCATATATCGACGTTTCAGCCGGATAAGCGCGGTTTTACGTGTACATCTTCCATCGGTAATATAAACGGAAAAGCAAGAACATTTTAGTTAATTCTAATGAAAACACATTGTTGTTTATCATTTGTATTGGAAACACCATTCCCATATGTCTTTTCTTGGATCTAAATAATACGAAACCTCGCTCTATGATTTGAAGTTGAAATCCTCAAATATGGTAAAATAGTGATTTTTTCACGTTAAGCATTTAGTTTGATATTACGTAAATCTATTCATTTTTACCAATATTTCGATACTATTTCATATAGTATCACGATATGTGATTTGGCCTTCAAATTTCAGAATTTCGCAAAATATTGCATTTTAAGCAAGTTTTCTTGCATTTTGTTTCGTACGAAAAATAATCGAATTTAGCAATATTTTGACGTTTATCATCACTTTTCCTTTATGTTATTTTAACAAAATATCGTCGAATTAGGCAATATTTTGCCGTTTTTCCACGTTTTTGTGAATTTTCAGTTTATTGTTATTAATTCATTAAATATACGATATAAATGATGCAAACACATAATTAATTAGATAATAACCTTAAATACTTCATTTTCAATCATCTATATCTTTCTCGTAAAATACTGAGTAAGATATTGAAAAGGGGAGAAGTTTTGTTTTTATTGCATATATCGACGTTTAAGCCGGATTAGAGCGTTTTTCGTCTACATCTTCCATCGGTAATATAAACGGAAAATCAGGAACATTTTAGTTAATTCTAATGAAAACACATTGAGTTTTATCATTTTCATTGAAAACAACATTGTCATATGTCTTTTCTTGGACCTAATAATACGAAACCTCGCTCTATGATTTGAAGTTTAAATCCTCATATATGGTAAAATAGTGACTTTTTTCACGTTTTTCATGTAGTGTGATTTTACGTAAATATATTCGTTTTTACCAATATTTCGATACTATTTCATGTAGTATCACGATATGTGATTTTGCCTTCAATTCTCAGAATTTCGCATAATATTGCCTTTTAAGCAAGTTTTCTTGCATTTTATTTCGTACGAGAAATCATCGAATTTAGCAATATTTTTACGTTTATCATCCCCTTTTCCTTTATGTGATTTAAACAAAATATCATCGAATTAGGCAATATTTTGCCGTTTTTCCACGTTTTTGTGAATTTTCAGTTTATTGTTAATAATTCATTAAATATACGATAAAAATGATGCAAACACGTAATTGATTAGATAATAACCTTAAATACTTCATTTTCAATCAACTATTTGTTTCTCGTTAAAATACTGAGTAAGATATTGAAAATTGGATAAGTTCTGTTTTTATTGCATATATCGACGTTTCAGCCGGATAAGCGCGGTTTTACGTGTACATCTTCCATCGGTAATATAAACGGAAAAGCAAGAACATTTTAGTTAATTCTAATGAAAACACATTGTTGTTTATCATTTGTATTGGAAACACCATTCCCATATGTCTTTTCTTGGATCTAAATAATACGAAACCTCGCTATATGATTTGAAGTTAAAATCCTCAAATTTGGTAAAATTGTGACTTTTTCACGTTAATCATGTAGTTTGATATTACGTAAATATATTCATTTTTACCAATATTTCGATACTATTTCATGTAGTATCACGATGTGTGATTTGGCCTTCAAAACTCAGAATTTCGCATAATAATGCATTTTAAGCAAGTTTTCTTGCATTTTGTTTCGTACCAAAAATCATCGAATTTAGAATATTTTGACGTTTATCATCCCCTTTTCCTTTATGTTATTTAAACAAAATATCATCGAATTAGGAAATATTTTGCCGTTTTTCCACGTTTTTGTGAAATTTCAGTTTATTGTTAATAATTCATTATATATACGATAAAAATGATGCAAACACATAATTGATTAGAAATAACCCTTAAATACTTTATTTTCAATCAACCATTTGTTTCTCGTTAAAATACTGAGTAGGATATTGAAAAGGGGAGATGTTCGGTTTTTATTGCATATATCGACGTTTCAGCCGGATTAGAGCGGTTTTACGTGTACATCTTCCATCGGTAATATAAACGGAAAATCAGGAACATATTAGTTAATTCGTTTGGTTTTTATAATTTGTATTAGAAACAACATTGTCATATGTCTTTTCTTGGATCTAAATAATATGAAACCTCGCTCTATGATTTGAAGTTAAAATCCTCAAATATGGTAAAATAGTGACTTTTTTCACGTTTTTCATGTAGTTTGATATTACGTAAATATATTCATTTTTACCAATATTTCGATACTATTTCATGTAGTATCACGATATGTGAGTTGGCCTTCAAATCTCAGAATTTCGCTTAATATTGCATTTTAAGCAAGTTTTCTTGCATTTTGTTTCGTACGAAAAATCATCGAATTTAGCAATATTTTGACGTTTATTATCTCCTTTTCTATATGTGATTTAAACAAAATATCATCGAATTAGGCAATATTTTGCCGTTTTTCCACGTTTTTGTTAATTTTAAGTCTATGGGTATAAATTCATTAAATATACGATAAAAATGATGCAAACACATAATTGATTAGATAATAACCTAATATACTTCATTTTCAATCAACTATTTGTTTCTCGTTAAAATACTGAGTAAGATATTAAAAAGGGGAGAAGTTCTGTTTTTATTGCATATATCGACGTTTCAGCCGGAATAGAGATGTTTTCGTGTACATCTTCCATCGGTAATATAAACGGAAAATCACGCAAATTTTAGTTAATTCTAATGAAAACACATTGATTTTTATCATTTTTATTGGAAACAACATTGCCATATGTCTTTTCTTGGATCTAAATAATACGAAACCTCGATCTATGATTTGAAGTTAAAATCCTCAAATATAGTGACTTTTTTCACGTTTTTCATGTAGTTTGATATTACGTATATATATTCATTTTTACCAATATTTCGATTCTATTTCATGTAGTATCACGATATGTGATTTGGCCTTTAAATCTCAGAATTTCGCATAATAATGCATTTTAAACAAGTTTTCTTGCATTTTGTTTCGTACGAAAAATCATCGAATTTAGCAATATTTGGACGTTTATCATCCCCTTTTCCTTTATGTTATTTAAACAAAATATCATCGAATTAGGCAATATTTTGGCGTTTTTCTACGTTTTTGTGAATTTTCAGTTTATTGTTATTAATTCATTAAATATTCGATAAAAATGATGCAAACACATAATTGATTAGATAATAATCTTAAATACTTCATTTTCAATCAACCATTTGTTTCTCGTTAAAATGCTGAGTAAGATATTGAAAAGGGGAAAAATTCTGTTTTTATTGCATATATCGACGTTTCAGCCGGATTAGAACGGTTTTACGTGTACATCTTCCATCGGTAATATAAACGGAAAATCAGAAATATTTTAGTTAATTCCATTGGTTTTTATCATTTGTATTGGAAACAACATTGTCATATGTCTTTTCTTGGATCTAAATAATACGAAACCTCGCTCTATGTTTTGAAGTTAAAATCCTCAAATATGGTAAAATAGTGACTTTTTTCACGTTTTTCATGTAGTTTGATATTACGTAAATATATTTATTTTTACCAATATTTCGATACTATTTCATGTAGTATCACGATATGTGAGTTGGCCTTCAAATCTCAGAATTTCGCTTAATATTGCATTTTAAGCAAGTTTTCTTGCATTTTGTTTCGTACGAAAAATCATCGAATTTAGCAATATTTTGACGTTTATTATCTCCGTTTCTATATGTGATTTAAACAAAAAATCATCGAATTAGGCAATATTTTGCCGTTTTTCCACGTTTTTGTGAATTTTCAGTCTATAGTTATAAATTCATTAAATATACGAAAAAAATGATGCAAACACATAATTGATTAGATAATAACCCTTAAATATTTCATTTTCAATCATCTATTTGTTTCTCGTTAAAATACTGAGTAAGATATTAAAAAGGGGAGAAGTTCTGTTTTTATTGCATATATCGACGTTTCAGCCGGATTAGAACGGTTTTACGTGTACATCTTCCATCGGTAATATAAACGGAAAATCAAGAACATTTTAGTTAATTCTAATGAAAACACAGTTTTTTATCATTTGTATTGGAAACACCATTCTCATATGTCTTTTCTTGGATCTAAATAATACGAAACCTCGCTCTATGATTTGAAGTTAAAATCCTCATATATGGTAAAATAGTGACTTTTTCACGTTAATCATTTAGTTTAATATTACGTAAATATATTCATTTTTACCAATATTTCGATACTATTTCATGTAGTATCACAATAAGTGATTTGGCCTTCAAATCTCAGAATGTCGCATAATATTGCATTTTAAGCAAGTTTTCTTGCATTTTGTTTCGTACGAAAAATCATCGAATTTAGCAAAATTTTTACGTTTATCATCCCCTTTTCCTTTATGTGATTTAAACAAAATATCATCGAATTAGGCAATATTTTGCCGTTTTTCCACGTTTTTGTGAATTTTCAGTTTATTGTTAATAATTCATTAAATATACGATAAAAATGATGCAAACACGTAATTGATTAGATAATAACCTTAAATACTTCATTTTCAATCAACTATTTGTTTCTCGTTAAAATACTGAGTAAGATATTGAAAATTGGATAAGTTCTGTTTTTATTGCATATATCGACGTTTCAGCCGGATAAGCGCGGTTTTACGTGTACATCTTCCATCGGTAATATAAACGGAAAAGCAAGAACATTTTAGTTAATTCTAATGAAAACACATTGTTGTTTATCATTTGTATTGGAAACACCATTCCCATATGTCTTTTCTTGGATCTAAATAATACGAAACCTCGCTCTATGATTTGAAGTTGAAATCCTCAAATATGGTAAAATAGTGACTTTTTTCACGTTATCATTTAGTTTGATATTACGTAAATCTATTCATTTTTACCAATATTTCGATACTATTTCATGTAGTATCACGATATGTGATTTGGCCTTCAAATTTCAGAATTTCGCTAAATATTGCATTTTAAGCAAGTTTTCTTGCATTTTGTTTCGTACGAAAAATAATCGAATTTAGCAATATTTTGACGTTTATCATCACTTTTCCTTTATGTTATTTAAACAAAATAATCATCGAATTAGGCAATATTTTGCCGTTTTTCCACGTTTTTGTGAATTTTCAGTCTATGGTTATTAATTCATTAAATATACGATATAAATGATGCAAACACATAATTGATTAGATAATTACCTTAAATACTTCATTTTCAATCATCTATATCTTTCTCGTAAAATACTGAGTAAGATATTGTAAAATGGGAGAAGTTCTGTTTTTATTGCATATATCGACGTTTAAGCCGGATTAGAGCGGTTTTACGTCTACATCTTCCATCGGTAATATAAACGGAAAATCAGGAACATTTTAGTTAATTCTAATGAAAACACATTGAGTTTTATCATTTTCATTGAAAACAACATTGTCATATGTCTTTTCTTGGACCTAATAATACGAAACCTCGCCCAATGATTTGAAGTTTAAATCCTCATATATGGTAAAATAGTGACTTTTTTCACGTTTTTCATGTAGTGTGATTTTACGTAAATATATTCGTTTTTACCAATATTTCGATACTATTTCATGTAGTATCACGATATGTGATTTTGCCTTCAATTCTCAGAATTTCGCATAATATTGCCTTTTAAGCAAGTTTTCTTGCATTTTATTTCGTACGAGAAATCATCGAATTTAGCAATATTTTTACGTTTATCATCCCCTTTTCCTTTATGTGATTTAAACAAAATATCATCGAATTAGGCAATATTTTGCCGTTTTTCCACGTTTTTGTGAATTTTCAGTTTATTGTTAATAATTCATTAAATATACAATAAAAAAGATGCAAACACGTAATTGATTAGATAATAACCTTAAATACTTAATTTTCAATCAACTATTTGTTTCTCGTTAAAATACTGAGTAAGATATTGAAAATTGGATAAGTTCTGTTTTTATTGCATATATCGACGTTTCAGCCGGATAAGCGCGGTTTTACGTGTACATCTTCCATCGGTAATATAAACGGAAAAGCAAGAACATTTTAGTTAATTCTAATGAAAACACATTGTTGTTTATCATTTGTATTGGAAACACCACTCCCATATGTCTTTTCTTGGATCTAAATAATACGAAACCTCGCTCTATGATTTGAAGTTGAAATCCTCAAATATGGTAAAATAGTGATTTTTTCACGTTAATCATTTAGTTTGATATTACGTAAATCTATTCATTTTTACCAATATTTCGATACTATTTCATGTAGTATCACGATATGTGATTTGGCCTTCAAATTTCAGAATTTCGCAAAATATTGCATTTTAAGCAAGTTTTCTTGCATTTTGTTTCGTACGAAAAATAATCGAATTTAGCAATATTTTGACGTTTATCATCACTTTTCCTTTATGTTATTTTAACAAAATAACATCGAATTAGGCAATATTTTGCCGTTTTTCCACGTTTTTGTGAATTTTCAGTTTATTGTTATTAATTCATTAAATATACGATATAAATGATGCAAACACATAATTAATTAGATAATTACCTTAAATACTTCATTTTCAATCATCTATATCTTTCTCGTAAAATACTGAGTAAGATATTGAAAAGGGGAGAAGTTTTGTTTTTATTGCATATATCGACGTTTAAGCCGGATTAGAGCGTTTTTCGTCTACATCTTCCATCGGTAATATAAACGGAAAATCAGGAACATTTTAGTTAATTCTAATGAAAACACATTGAGTTTTATCATTTTCATTGAAAACAACATTGTCATATGTCTTTTCTTGGACCTAATAATACGAAACCTCGCCCAATGATTTGAAGTTTAAATCCTCATATATGGTAAAATAGTGACTTTTTTCACGTTTTTCATGTAGTGTGATTTTACGTAAATATATTCGTTTTTACCAATATTTCGATACTATTTCATGTAGTATCACGATATGTGATTTTGCCTTCAATTCTCAGAATTTCGCATAATATTGCCTTTTAAGCAAGTTTTCTTGCATTTTATTTCGTACGAGAAATCATCGAATTTAGCAATATTTTTACGTTTATCATCCCCTTTTCCTTTATGTGATTTAAACAAAATATCATCGAATTAGGCAATATTTTGCCGTTTTTCCACGTTTTTGTGAATTTTCAGTTTATTGTTAATAATTCATTAAATATACGATAAAAATGATGCAAACACGTAATTGATTAGATAATAACCTTAAATACTTCATTTTCAATCAACTATTTGTTTCTCGTTAAAATACTGAGTAAGATATTGAAAATTGGATAAGTTCTGTTTTTATTGCATATATCGACGTTTCAGCCGGATAAGCGCGGTTTTACGTGTACATCTTCCATCGGTAATATAAACGGAAAAGCAAGAACATTTTAGTTAATTCTAATGAAAACACATTGTTGTTTATCATTTGTATTGGAAACACCATTCCCATATGTCTTTTCTTGGATCTAAATAATACGAAACCTCGCTATATGATTTGAAGTTAAAATCCTCAAATTTGGTAAAATTGTGACTTTTTCACGTTAATCATGTAGTTTGATATTACGTAAATATATTCATTTTTACCAATATTTCGATACTATTTCATGTAGTATCACGATGTGTGATTTGGCCTTCAAAACTCAGAATTTCGCATAATAATGCATTTTAAGCAAGTTTTCTTGCATTTTGTTTCGTACCAAAAATCATCGAATTTAGAATATTTTGACGTTTATCATCCCCTTTTCCTTTATGTTATTTAAACAAAATATCATCGAATTAGGAAATATTTTGCCGTTTTTCCACGTTTTTGTGAAATTTCAGTTTATTGTTAATAATTCATTATATATACGATAAAAATGATGCAAACACATAATTGATTAGAAATAACCCTTAAATACTTTATTTTCAATCAACCATTTGTTTCTCGTTAAAATACTGAGTAGGATATTGAAAAGGGGAGATGTTCGGTTTTTATTGCATATATCGACGTTTCAGCCGGATTAGAGCGGTTTTACGTGTACATCTTCCATCGGTAATATAAACGGAAAATCAGGAACATATTAGTTAATTCGTTTGGTTTTTATAATTTGTATTAGAAACAACATTGTCATATGTCTTTTCTTGGATCTAAATAATATGAAACCTCGCTCTATGATTTGAAGTTAAAATCCTCAAATATGGTAAAATAGTGACTTTTTTCACGTTTTTCATGTAGTTTGATATTACGTAAATATATTCATTTTTACCAATATTTCGATACTATTTCATGTAGTATCACGATATGTGAGTTGGCCTTCAAATCTCAGAATTTCGCTTAATATTGCATTTTAAGCAAGTTTTCTTGCATTTTGTTTCGTACGAAAAATCATCGAATTTAGCAATATTTTGACGTTTATTATCTCCTTTTCTATATGTGATTTAAACAAAATATCATCGAATTAGGCAATATTTTGCCGTTTTTCCACGTTTTTGTTAATTTTAAGTCTATGGGTATAAATTCATTAAATATACGATAAAAATGATGCAAACACATAATTGATTAGATAATAACCTAATATACTTCATTTTCAATCAACTATTTGTTTCTCGTTAAAATACTGAGTAAGATATTAAAAAGGGGAGAAGTTCTGTTTTTATTGCATATATCGACGTTTCAGCCGGAATAGAGATGTTTTCGTGTACATCTTCCATCGGTAATATAAACGGAAAATCACGCAAATTTTAGTTAATTCTAATGAAAACACATTGATTTTTATCATTTTTATTGGAAACAACATTGCCATATGTCTTTTCTTGGATCTAAATAATACGAAACCTCGATCTATGATTTGAAGTTAAAATCCTCAAATATAGTGACTTTTTTCACGTTTTTCATGTAGTTTGATATTACGTATATATATTCATTTTTACCAATATTTCGATTCTATTTCATGTAGTATCACGATATGTGATTTGGCCTTTAAATCTCAGAATTTCGCATAATAATGCATTTTAAACAAGTTTTCTTGCATTTTGTTTCGTACGAAAAATCATCGAATTTAGCAATATTTGGACGTTTATCATCCCCTTTTCCTTTATGTTATTTAAACAAAATATCATCGAATTAGGCAATATTTTGGCGTTTTTCTACGTTTTTGTGAATTTTCAGTTTATTGTTATTAATTCATTAAATATTCGATAAAAATGATGCAAACACATAATTGATTAGATAATAATCTTAAATACTTCATTTTCAATCAACCATTTGTTTCTCGTTAAAATGCTGAGTAAGATATTGAAAAGGGGAAAAATTCTGTTTTTATTGCATATATCGACGTTTCAGCCGGATTAGAACGGTTTTACGTGTACATCTTCCATCGGTAATATAAACGGAAAATCAGAAATATTTTAGTTAATTCCATTGGTTTTTATCATTTGTATTGGAAACAACATTGTCATATGTCTTTTCTTGGATCTAAATAATACGAAACCTCGCTCTATGTTTTGAAGTTAAAATCCTCAAATATGGTAAAATAGTGACTTTTTTCACGTTTTTCATGTAGTTTGATATTACGTAAATATATTTATTTTTACCAATATTTCGATACTATTTCATGTAGTATCAAGATATGTGAGTTGGCCTTCAAATCTCAGAATTTCGCTTAATATTGCATTTTAAGCAAGTTTTCTTGCATTTTGTTTCGTACGAAAAATCATCGAATTTAGCAATATTTTGACGTTTATTATCTCCGTTTCTATATGTGATTTAAACAAAAAATCATCGAATTAGGCAATATTTTGCCGTTTTTCCACGTTTTTGTGAATTTTCAGTCTATAGTTATAAATTCATTAAATATACGAAAAAAATGATGCAAACACATAATTGATTAGATAATAACCCTTAAATATTTCATTTTCAATCATCTATTTGTTTCTCGTTAAAATACTGAGTAAGATATTAAAAAGGGGAGAAGTTCTGTTTTTATTGCATATATCGACGTTTCAGCCGGATTAGAACGGTTTTACGTGTACATCTTCCATCGGTAATATAAACGGAAAATCAAGAACATTTTAGTTAATTCTAATGAAAACACAGTTTTTTATCATTTGTATTGGAAACACCATTCTCATATGTCTTTTCTTGGATCTAAATAATACGAAACCTCGCTCTATGATTTGAAGTTAAAATCCTCATATATGGTAAAATAGTGACTTTTTCACGTTAATCATTTAGTTTAATATTACGTAAATATATTCATTTTTACCAATATTTCGATACTATTTCATGTAGTATCACAATAAGTGATTTGGCCTTCAAATCTCAGAATGTCGCATAATATTGCATTTTAAGCATGTTTTCTTGCATTTTGTTTCGTACGAAAAATCATCGAATTTAGCAATATTTTGACGTTTATCATCTCCTCTCCCTTTATGTGATTTAAACAAAATATCATCGAATTAGGCAATATTTTGCCGTTTTTCCACGTTTTTGTGAATTTTCAGTTTATTGTTAATAATTCATTAAATATACGATAAAAATGATGCAAACACATAATTAATTAGTTAATAACCTTAAATACTTCATTTTCAATCATCTATTTCTTTCTCGTTAAAAAACTGAGTAAGATATTGAAAAGGGGAGAAGTTCTGTTTTTATTGCATATATCGACGTTTCAGCCGGATTAGAGCGGTTTTACGTGTACATTTTCCATTGGTAATATAAACGGAAAATCAGGAACATTTTAGTTAATTCTAATGAAAACACTCTGGTTTTTATCACTTGTATTGGAAACAACATTGTCATATGTCTTTTTTTGGATCTAAATAATACGAAACCTCGCTCTATGTTTTGAAGTTAAAATCCTCAAATATGGTAAAATAGTGACTTTTTTCACGTTTTTCATGTAGTTTGGTATTACGTAAATATATTCATTTTTACCAATATTTCGATACTATTTCATGTAGTATCACGATATGTGAGTTGGCCTTCAAATCTCAGAATTTCGCTTAATATTGCATTTTAAGCAAGTTTTCTTGCATTTTGTTTCGTACGAAAAATCATCGAATTTAGCAATATTTTGACGTTTATTATCTCCTTTTCTATATGTGATTTAAACAAAATATCATCGAATTAGGCAATATTTTGCCGTTTTTCCACGTTTTTGTGAATTTTCAGTCTATGGGTATAAATTCATTAAATATACGATAAAAATGATGCAAACACATAATTGATTAGATAATAACCTTAAATACTTCATTTTCAATCATCTATTTGTTTCTCGTTAAAATACTGAGTAAGAGATTGTAAATTGGAGAAGTTCGGTTTTTATTGCGTATATCGACGTTTCAGCCGGATTAGAGCGGTTTTACGTGTACATTTTCCATCGGTAATATAAACGGAAAATCAAGAACATTTTAGTTAATTCTAATGAAAACACATTGTTTTTTATCATTTGTATTGGAAACACCATTCTCATATGTCTTTTCTTGGATCTAAATAATACGAAACCTCGCTCTATGATTTGAAGTTAAAATCCTCAAATATGGTAAAATAGTGACTTTTTCACGTTAATCATTTAGTTTGATATTACGTAAATATATTCATTTTTACCAATATTTCGATACTATTTCATGTAGTATCACAATATGTGATTTGGCCTTCAAATCTCAGAATTTAGCAAAATATTGCATTTTAAGCAAGTTTTCTTGCATTTTGTTTCGTACGAAAAATCATCGAATTTAGCAATATTTTGACGTTTATCATCCCCTTTTCCTTTATGTGATTTAAACAAATTATCATCGAATTAGGCAATATTTTGGCGTTTTTCCACGTTTTTGTGAATTTTCAGTTCATTGTTATTAATTCATTATATATACGATAAAAATGATGCAAACACATAATTGATTAGAAATAACCCTTAAATATTTCATTTTCAATCATCTATTTGTTTCTCGTTAAAATACTGAGTAAGATATTAAAAAGGGGAGAAGTTCTGTTTTTATTGCATATATCGACGTTTCAGCCGGATTAGAACGGTTTTACGTGTACATCTTCCATCGGTAATATAAACGGAAAATCAAGAACATTTTAGTTAATTCTAATGAAAACACAGTTTTTTATCATTTGTATTGGAAACACCATTCTCATATGTCTTTTCTTGGATCTAAATAATACGAAACCTCGCTCTATGATTTGAAGTTAAAATCCTCATATATGGTAAAATAGTGACTTTTTCACGTTAATCATTTAGTTTAATATTACGTAAAGATATTCATTTTTACCAATATTTCGATACTATTTCATGTAGTATCACAATAAGTGATTTGGCCTTCAAATCTCATAATATTGCATTTTAAGCATGTTTTCTTGCATTTTGTTTCGTACGAAAAATCATCGAATTTAGCAATATTTTGACGTTTATCATCTCCTCTCCCTTTATGTGATTTAAACAAAATATCATCGAATTAGGCAATATTTTGCCGTTTTTCCACGTTTTTGTGAATTTTCAGTTTATTGTTAATAATTCATTAAATATACGATAAAAATGATGCAAACACATAATTAATTAGTTAATAACCTTAAATACTTCATTTTCAATCATCTATTTCTTTCTCGTTAAAAAACTGAGTAAGATATTGAAAAGGGGGAGAAGTTCTGTTTTTATTGCATATATCGACGTTTCAGCCGGATTAGAGCGGTTTTACGTGTACATTTTCCATTGGTAATATAAACGGAAAATCAGGAACATTTTAGTTAATTCTAATGAAAACACTCTGGTTTTTATCACTTGTATTGGAAACAACATTGTCATATGTCTTTTTTTGGATCTAAATAATACGAAACCTCGCTCTATGTTTTGAAGTTAAAATCCTCAAATATGGTAAAATAGTGACTTTTTTCACGTTTTTCATGTAGTTTGATATTACGTAAATATATTCATTTTTACCAATATTTCGATACTATTTCATGTAGTATCACGATATGTGAGTTGGCCTTCAAATCTCAGAATTTCGCTTAATATTGCATTTTAAGCAAGTTTTCTTGCATTTTGTTTCGTACGAAAAATCATCGAATTTAGCAATATTTTGACGTTTATTATCTCCTTTTCTATATGTGATTTAAACAAAATATCATCGAATTAGGCAATATTTTGCCGTTTTTCCACGTTTTTGTGAATTTTCAGTCTATGGGTATAAATTCATTAAATATACGATAAAAATGATGCAAACACATAATTGATTAGTTAATAACCTTAAATACTTCATTTTCAATCATCTATTTGTTTCTCGTAAAAATACTGAGTAAGAGATTGCAAATTGGAGAAGTTCGGTTTTTATTGCGTATATCGACGTTTCAGCCGGATTAGAGCGGTTTTACGTGTACATCTTCCATCGGTAATATAAACGGAAAATCAAGAACATTTTAGTTAATTCTAATGAAAACACATTGTTTTTTATCATTTGTATTGGAAACACCATTCTCATATGTCTTTTCTTGGATCTAAATAATACGAAACCCCGCTCTATGATTTGAAGTTAAAATCCTCAAATATGGTAAAATAGTGACTTTTTCACGTTAATCATTTAGTTTGATATTACGTAAATATATTCATTTTTACCAATATTTCGATACTATTTCATGTAGTATCACGATATGTGATTTGGCCTTCAAATCTCAGAATCTCGCATAATATTGGATTTTAAGCAAGTTTTCTTGCATTTTGTTTCGTATGAAAAATCATCGAATTTAGGAATATTTTGACGTTTATCATCCCCTTTTCCTTTATGTGAAATAAACAAAATATCATCGAATTAGGCAATATTTTGCTGTTTTTCCACGTTTTTGTTCATTTTCTGTATTAATTCATTATATATACGATAAGAATGATGCAAACACATAATTGATTAGATAATAACATTAAATACTTCATTTTCAATCAACTATTTTTTTCTTGTTAAAATAGTGAGTAGGATATGGAAAAGGGGAGAAGTTCGGTTTTTATTGCATAAATCGACGTTTCAGCCGGATTAGAACGGTTTTACGTGTACATCTTCCATCGGTAATATAAATGGAAAATCAGAAATATTTTAGTTAATTCCATTGGTTTTTATCATTTGTATTGGAAACAACATTATCATATGTCTTTTCTTGGATCTAAATAATACGAAACCTCGCTCTATGATTTGAAGTTAAAATCCTCAAATATGGTTAAAAAGTGACTTTTTTCACGTTTTTCATGTAGTTTGATATTACGTAAATATATTCATTTTTACCAATATTTCGATACTATTTCATGTAGAATCACGATATGTGAGTTGGCCTTCAAATCTTAGAATTTCGTAAAATATTGCATTTTAAGCAAGTTTTCTTGCATTTTGTTTCGTACGAAAAATCATCGAATTTAGCAATATTTTGACGTTTATCATCCCCTTTTCCTTTATGTGATTTAAACAAATTATCATCGAATTAGGCAATATTTTGCCGTTTTTCCACGTTTTTGTGAATTTTCAGTTTATTGTTATTAATTCATTATATATACGATAAAAATGATGCAAACACATAATTGATTAGAAATAACCCTTAAATACTTTATTTTCAATCAACCATTTGTTTCTCGTTAAAATACTGAGTAGGATATTGAAAAGGGGAGATGTTCGGTTTTTATTGCATATATCGACGTTTCAGCCGGATTAGAGCGGTTTTACGTGTACATCTTCCATCGGAAATATAAACGGAAAATCAGGAACATATTAGTTAATTCGTTTGGTTTTTATCATTTGTATTGGAAACAACATTGTCATATGTCTTTTCTTGGATCTAAATAATATGAAACCTCGCTCTATGATTTAAAGGTAAAATCATCAAATATTGGTAAATAGTGATTTTTTCACGTTTTTCATGTAGTTTGATATTACGTAAATACAGTCATTTTTACCAATAATTCGATACTATTTCATGTCGTATCACGATATGTGATTTGGCCTTCAAATCTCAGAATTTAGCATAATATTGCATTTTAAGCAAGTTTTCTTGCATTTTGTTTCGTACGAAAAATCATCGAATTTAGCAATATTTTGACGTTTATCATCCCCTTTTCCTTTATGTGATTTAAACAAATTATCATCGAATTAGGCAATATTTTGGCGTTTTTCCACGTTTTTGTGAATTTTCAGTTCATTGTTATTAATTCATTATATATACGATAAAAATGATGCAAACACATAATTGAATAGAAATAACCCTTAAATATTTCATTTTCAATCATCTATTTGTTTCTCATTAAAATACTGAGTAAGATATTAAAAAGGGGAGAAGTTCTGTTTTTATTGCATATATCGAAGTTTCAGCCGGAATAGAGATGTTTTCGTGTACATCTTCCATCGGTAATATAAACGGAAAATCAGGAACATTTTAGTTAATTCTAATGAAAACACATTGATTTTTATCATTTTTATTGGAAACAACATTGTCATATGTCTTTTCTTGGATCTAAATAATACGAAACCTCGCTATATGATTTGAAGTTAAAATCCTTAAATTTGGTAAAATTGTGACTTTTTCACGTTAATCATGTAGTTTGATATTACGTAAATATATTCATTTTTACCAATATTTCGATACTATTTCATGTAGTATCCCCATGTGTGATTTGGCCTTCAAATCTCAGAATTTCGCATAATAATGCATTTTAAGCAAGTTTTCTTGCATTTTGTTTCGTACCAAAAATCATCGAATTTAGCAATATTTGGACGTTTATCATCCCCTTTTCCTTTATGTTTTTTAAACAAAATATCATCGAATTAGGCAATATTTTGGAGTTTTTCTACGTTTTTGTGAATTTTCAGTTTATTGTTATTAATTCATTAAATATACGATAAAAATGATGCAAACACATAATTGATTAGATAATAATCTTAAATACTTGATTTTCAATCAACCATTTGTTTCTTGTTAAAATACTGAGTAGGATATTGAAAAGGGGAGAAGTTCGGTTTTTATTGCATATATCGACGTTTCAGCCGGATTACAACGGTTTTACGTGTACATCTTCCATCGGTAATATAAACGGAAAATCAAGAACATTTTAGTTAATTCTAATGAAAACACAGTTTTTTATCATTTGTATTGGAAACACCATTCTCATATATCTTTTCTTGGATCTAAATAATACGAAACCTCGCTCTATGATTTGAAGTTAAAATCCTCATATATGGTAAAATAGTGACTTTTTCACGTTAATCATTTAGTTTGATATTACGTAAATATATTCATTTTTACCAATATTTCGATACTATTTCATGTAGTATCACAATAAGTGATTTGGCCTTCAAATCTCAGAATGTCGCATAATATTGCATTTTAAGCATGTTTTCTTGCATTTTGTTTCGTACGAAAAATCATCGAATTTAGCAATATTTTGACGTTTATCATCTCCTCTCCCTTTATGTGATTTAAACAAAATATCACCGAATTAGGCAATATTTTGCCGTTTTTCCACGTTTTTGTGAATTTTCAGTTTATTGTTAATAATTCATTAAATATACGATATAAATGATGCAAACACATAATTGATTAGAAATAACCCTCATATACTTTATTTTCAATCAACCATTTGTTTCTCGTTAAAATACTGAGTAGGATATTGAAAAGGGGAGATGTTCGGTTTTTATTGCATATATCGACGTTTCAGCCGGATTAGAGCGGTTTTATGTGTACATCTTCCATCGGTAATATAAACGGAAAATCAGGAACATTTTAGTTAATTCCATTGCTTTTTATCATTTGTATTGGAAACAACATTGTCATATGTCTTTTCTTCGATCTAAATAATACGATACCTCGCTCTATGATTTGAAGTTAAAATCCTCAAATATGGTAAAATAGTGACTTTTTCACGTTTTTCATGTAGTTTGATATTACGTAAATATATTCATTTTTACCAATATTTCGATACTATTTCATGTAGTATCACGATGTGTGATTTGGCCTTCAAATCTCAGAATTTCGCATAATATTGCATTTTAAGCAAGTTTTCTTGCATTTTGTTTTGTACGAAAAATCATCGAATATAACAATATTTTGTCCTTTATCATCCCCTTTTCCTCTATGTGATTTAAACAAAATATCATCGAATTAGGCAATATTTTGCCGTTTTTCCACGTTCTTGTGAATTTTCAGTTTATGGGTATTAATTCATTATATATACGATAAAAATGATGGAAACACATAATTGATTAGATAATAACCTTAAATACTTCATTTTCAATCAACTATATTTTTCTCGTTAAAATACTGAGTAAGATATTGAAAATGGGAGAAGTTCTGTTTTTATTGCATATATCGACGTTTCAGCCGGAATAGAGCGATTTTCGTGTACATCTTTTATCGGTAATATAAACGGAAAATCAGGAACATTTTAGTTAATTCTAATGAAAACACATTGATTTTTATCATTTGTATTGGACACATTGTCATATGTCTTTTCTTGGATCTAAATAATACGAAACCTCGCTCTATGATTTGAAGTTAAAATCCTCAAATATGGTTAAATAGTGACTTTTTTCACGTTTTTCATGTAGTTTAATATTACGTAAATATATTCATATTTACCAATATTTCGATACTATTTCATGTAGTATCAAGATATGTGATTTGGCCTTCAAATCTCAGAATTTCGCATAATAATGCATTTTAAGCAAGTTTTCTTGCATTTTGTTTCGTACGAAAACTCATCGAATTTAGCAATATTTTGACGTTTTCAATCCCCTTTTCCTTTATGTTATTTAAACAAAATGTCATCGAATTAGGCAATATTTTGCCGTTTTTCCACGTTTTTGTGAATTTTCAGCTTATTGTTATTAATTCATTATATATACGATAAAAATGATGCAAACACATAATTGATTAGAAATAACCCTTAAATACTTTATTTTCAATCAACCATTTGTTTCTCGTTAAAAAACTGAGTAAGATATTTAAAATTGGAGAAGTTCGGTTTTTATTGCATATATCGACGTTTCAGCCGGATTAGAGCGGTTTTACGTGTACATCTTCCATCGGTAATATAAACGGAAAATCAAGAACATTTTAGTTAATTCTAATGAAAACACATTGTTTTTAATCATTTGTATTAGAAACAGCAGTCTCATATGCCTTTTCCTGGATCTAAATAATACGAAACCTCGCTCTATGATTTGAAGTTAAAATCCTCATATATGGTAAAATAGTGACTTTTTCACGTTAATCATTTAGTTTAATATTACGTAAATATATTCATTTTTACCAATATTTCGATACTATTTCATGTAGTATCACAATAAGTGATTTGGCCTTCAAATCTCAGAATGTCGCATAATATTGCATTTTAAGCATGTTTTCTTGCATTTTGTTTCGTACGAAAAATCATCGAATTTAGCAATATTTTGACGTTTATCATTCCCTTTTCCTTTATGTGATTTAAACAAATTATCATCGAATTAGGCAATATTTTGCCGTTTTTCCACGTTTATGTGAATTTTCAGTTTATTGTTATTAATTCATTATATATACGATAAAAATAATGCAAACACATAAGTGATTAGATAATAACCTTAAATACTTCATTTTCAATCATCTATTTGTTTCTCGTTAAAATACTCAGTAAGATATTGAAAAGGGGAGATGTTCGGATTTATTGCATATATCGACGTTTAAGCCGGATTAAAGCGGTTTTACGTGCACATCTTCCATCGGTAATATAAACGGAAAATCAGGAACATTTTAGTTAATTCTAATGAAAACACTCTGGTTTTTATCACTTGTATTGGAAACAACATTGTCATATGTCTTTTTTTGGATCTAAATAATACGAAACCTCGCTCTATGTTTTGAAGTTAAAATCCTCAAATATGGTAAAATAGTGACTTTTTTCACGTTTTTCATGTAGTTTGATATTACGTAAATATATTCATTTTTACCAATATTTCGATACTATTTCATGTAGTATCACGATATGTGAGTTGGCCTTCAAATCTCAGAATTTCGCTTAATATTGCATTTTAAGCAAGTTTTCTTGCATTTTGTTTCGTACGAAAAATCATCGAATTTAGCAATATTTTGACGTTTATTATCTCCTTTTCTATATGTGATTTAAACAAAATATCATCGAATTAGGCAATATTTTGCCGTTTTTCCACGTTTTTGTGAATTTTCAGTCTATGGGTATAAATTCATTAAATATACGATAAAAATGATGCAAACACATAATTGATTAGTTAATAACCTTAAATACTTCATTTTCAATCATCTATTTGTTTCTCGTAAAAATACTGAGTAAGAGATTGCAAATTGGAGAAGTTCGGTTTTTATTGCGTATATCGACGTTTCAGCCGGATTAGAGCGGTTTTACGTGTACATCTTCCATCGGTAATATAAACGGAAAATCAAGAACATTTTAGTTAATTCTAATGAAAACACATTGTTTTTTATCATTTGTATTGGAAACACCATTCTCATATGTCTTTTCTTGGATCTAAATAATACGAAACCCCGCTCTATGATTTGAAGTTAAAATCCTCAAATATGGTAAAATAGTGACTTTTTCACGTTAATCATTTAGTTTGATATTACGTAAATATATTCATTTTTACCAATATTTCGATACTATTTCATGTAGTATCACGATATGTGATTTGGCCTTCAAATCTCAGAATCTCGCATAATATTGGATTTTAAGCAAGTTTTCTTGCATTTTGTTTCGTATGAAAAATCATCGAATTTAGGAATATTTTGACGTTTATCATCCCCTTTTCCTTTATGTGAAATAAACAAAATATCATCGAATTAGGCAATATTTTGCTGTTTTTCCACGTTTTTGTTCATTTTCTGTATTAATTCATTATATATACGATAAGAATGATGCAAACACATAATTGATTAGATAATAACATTAAATACTTCATTTTCAATCAACTATTTTTTTCTTGTTAAAATAGTGAGTAGGATATGGAAAAGGGGAGAAGTTCGGTTTTTATTGCATAAATCGACGTTTCAGCCGGATTAGAACGGTTTTACGTGTACATCTTCCATCGGTAATATAAATGGAAAATCAGAAATATTTTAGTTAATTCCATTGGTTTTTATCATTTGTATTGGAAACAACATTATCATATGTCTTTTCTTGGATCTAAATAATACGAAACCTCGCTCTATGATTTGAAGTTAAAATCCTCAAATATGGTTAAAAAGTGACTTTTTTCACGTTTTTCATGTAGTTTGATATTACGTAAATATATTCATTTTTACCAATATTTCGATACTATTTCATGTAGAATCACGATATGTGAGTTGGCCTTCAAATCTTAGAATTTCGTAAAATATTGCATTTTAAGCAAGTTTTCTTGCATTTTGTTTCGTACGAAAAATCATCGAATTTAGCAATATTTTGACGTTTATCATCCCCTTTTCCTTTATGTGATTTAAACAAATTATCATCGAATTAGGCAATATTTTGCCGTTTTTCCACGTTTTTGTGAATTTTCAGTTTATTGTTATTAATTCATTATATATACGATAAAAATGATGCAAACACATAATTGATTAGAAATAACCCTTAAATACTTTATTTTCAATCAACCATTTGTTTCTCGTTAAAATACTGAGTAGGATATTGAAAAGGGGAGATGTTCGGTTTTTATTGCATATATCGACGTTTCAGCCGGATTAGAGCGGTTTTACGTGTACATCTTCCATCGGAAATATAAACGGAAAATCAGGAACATATTAGTTAATTCGTTTGGTTTTTATCATTTGTATTGGAAACAACATTGTCATATGTCTTTTCTTGGATCTAAATAATATGAAACCTCGCTCTATGATTTAAAGGTAAAATCATCAAATATTGGTAAATAGTGATTTTTTCACGTTTTTCATGTAGTTTGATATTACGTAAATACAGTCATTTTTACCAATAATTCGATACTATTTCATGTCGTATCACGATATGTGATTTGGCCTTCAAATCTCAGAATTTAGCATAATATTGCATTTTA
This sequence comes from Procambarus clarkii, assembly GCF_040958095.1. Taxonomy (NCBI): domain Eukaryota; kingdom Metazoa; phylum Arthropoda; class Malacostraca; order Decapoda; family Cambaridae; genus Procambarus; species Procambarus clarkii. Next base: position 8,273,260 of record NC_091219.1, read on the forward strand.
AGCAAGTTTTCTTGCATTTTGTTTCGTACGAAAAATCATCGAATTTAGCAATATTTTGACGTTTATCATCCCCTTTTCCTTTATGTGATTTAAACAAATTATCATCGAATTAGGCAATATTTTGGCGTTTTTCCACGTTTTTGTGAATTTTCAGTTCATTGTTATTAATTCATTATATATACGATAAAAATGATGCAAACACATAATTGAATAGAAATAACCCTTAAATATTTCATTTTCAATCATCTATTTGTTTCTCATTAAAATACTGAGTAAGATATTAAAAAGGGGAGAAGTTCTGTTTTTATTGCATATATCGAAGTTTCAGCCGGAATAGAGATGTTTTCGTGTACATCTTCCATCGGTAATATAAACGGAAAATCAGGAACATTTTAGTTAATTCTAATGAAAACACATTGATTTTTATCATTTTTATTGGAAACAACATTGTCATATGTCTTTTCTTGGATCTAAATAATACGAAACCTCGCTATATGATTTGAAGTTAAAATCCTTAAATTTGGTAAAATTGTGACTTTTTCACGTTAATCATGTAGTTTGATATTACGTAAATATATTCATTTTTACCAATATTTCGATACTATTTCATGTAGTATCCCCATGTGTGATTTGGCCTTCAAATCTCAGAATTTCGCATAATAATGCATTTTAAGCAAGTTTTCTTGCATTTTGTTTCGTACCAAAAATCATCGAATTTAGCAATATTTGGACGTTTATCATCCCCTTTTCCTTTATGTTTTTTAAACAAAATATCATCGAATTAGGCAATATTTTGGAGTTTTTCTACGTTTTTGTGAATTTTCAGTTTATTGTTATTAATTCATTAAATATACGATAAAAATGATGCAAACACATAATTGATTAGATAATAATCTTAAATACTTGATTTTCAATCAACCATTTGTTTCTTGTTAAAATACTGAGTAGGATATTGAAAAGGGGAGAAGTTCGGTTTTTATTGCATATATCGACGTTTCAGCCGGATTACAACGGTTTTACGTGTACATCTTCCATCGGTAATATAAACGGAAAATCAAGAACATTTTAGTTAATTCTAATGAAAACACAGTTTTTTATCATTTGTATTGGAAACACCATTCTCATATATCTTTTCTTGGATCTAAATAATACGAAACCTCGCTCTATGATTTGAAGTTAAAATCCTCATATATGGTAAAATAGTGACTTTTTCACGTTAATCATTTAGTTTGATATTACGTAAATATATTCATTTTTACCAATATTTCGATACTATTTCATGTAGTATCACAATAAGTGATTTGGCCTTCAAATCTCAGAATGTCGCATAATATTGCATTTTAAGCATGTTTTCTTGCATTTTGTTTCGTACGAAAAATCATCGAATTTAGCAATATTTTGACGTTTATCATCTCCTCTCCCTTTATGTGATTTAAACAAAATATCACCGAATTAGGCAATATTTTGCCGTTTTTCCACGTTTTTGTGAATTTTCAGTTTATTGTTAATAATTCATTAAATATACGATATAAATGATGCAAACACATAATTGATTAGAAATAACCCTCATATACTTTATTTTCAATCAACCATTTGTTTCTCGTTAAAATACTGAGTAGGATATTGAAAAGGGGAGATGTTCGGTTTTTATTGCATATATCGACGTTTCAGCCGGATTAGAGCGGTTTTATGTGTACATCTTCCATCGGTAATATAAACGGAAAATCAGGAACATTTTAGTTAATTCCATTGCTTTTTATCATTTGTATTGGAAACAACATTGTCATATGTCTTTTCTTCGATCTAAATAATACGATACCTCGCTCTATGATTTGAAGTTAAAATCCTCAAATATGGTAAAATAGTGACTTTTTCACGTTTTTCATGTAGTTTGATATTACGTAAATATATTCATTTTTACCAATATTTCGATACTATTTCATGTAGTATCACGATAGTGTGATTTGGCCTTCAAATCTCAGAATTTCGCATAATATTGCATTTTAAGCAAGTTTTCTTGCATTTTGTTTCGTACGAAAAATCATCGAATATAACAATATTTTGTCCGTTTATCATCCCCTTTTCCTCTATGTGATTTAAACAAAATATCATCGAATTAGGCAATATTTTGCCGTTTTTCCACGTTCTTGTGAATTTTCAGTTTATGGGTATTAATTCATTATATATACGATAAAAATGATGGCAAACACATAATTGATTAGATAATAACCTTAAATACTTCATTTTCAATCAACTATATTGTTTCTCGTTAAAATACTGAGTAAGATATTGAAAATGGGAGAAGTTCTGTTTTTATTGCATATATCGACGTTTCAGCCGGAATAGAGCGATTTTACGTGTACATCTTTTCATCGGTAATATAAACGGAAAATCAGGAACATTTTAGTTAATTCTAATGAAAACACATTGATTTTTATCATTTGTATTGGAACACATTGTCATATGTCTTTTCTTGGATCTAAATAATACGAAACCTCGCTCTATGATTTGAAGTTAAAATCCTCAAATATGGTTAAATAGTGACTTTTTTCACGTTTATCATGTAGTTTAATATTACGTAAATATATTCATATTTACCAATATTTCGATACTATTTCATGTAGTATCAAGATATGTGATTTGGCCTTCAAATCTCAGAATTTCGCATAATAATGCATTTTAAGCAAGTTTTCTTGCATTTTGTTTCGTACGAAAACTCATCGAATTTAGCAATATTTTGACGTTTTCAATCCCCTTTTCCTTTATGTTATTTAAACAAAATGTCATCGAATTAGGCAATATTTTGCCGTTTTTCCACGTTTTTGTGAATTTTCAGCTTATTGTTATTAATTCATTATATATACGATAAAAATGATGCAAACACATAATTGATTAGAAATAACCCTTAAATACTTTATTTTCAATCAATCTATTTGTTTCTCGTTAAAAATACTGAGTAAGATATTTAAAATTGGAGAAGTTCGGTTTTTATTGCATATATCGACGTTTCAGCCGGATTAGAGCGGTTTTACGTGTACATCTTCCATCGGTAATATAAACGGAAAATCAAGAACATTTTAGTTAATTCTAATGAAAACACATTGTTTTTAATCATTTGTATTAGAAACAGCAGTCTCATATGTCCTTTTCCTGGATCTAAATAATACGAAACCTCGCTCTATGATTTGAAGTTAAAATCCTCATATATGGTAAAATAGTGACTTTTTCACGTTAATCATTTAGTTTAATATTACGTAAATATATTCATTTTTACCAATATTTCGATACTATTTCATGTAGTATCACAATAAGTGATTTGGCCTTCAAATCTCAGAATGTCGCATAATATTGCATTTTAAGCATGTTTTCTTGCATTTTGTTTCGTACGAAAAATCATCGAATTTAGCAATATTTTGACGTTTATCATTCCCTTTCCTTTATGTGATTTAAACAAAATTATCATCGAATTAGGCAATATTTTGCCGTTTTTCCACGTTTATGTGAATTTTCAGTTTATTGTTAATTAATTCATTATATATACGATAAAAATAATGCAAACACATAAGTGATTAGATAATAACCTTAAATACTTCATTTTCAATCATCTATTTGTTTCTCGTTAAAATACTCAGTAAGATATTGAAAAGGGGGAGATGTTCGGATTTATTGCATATATCGACGTTTAAGCCGGATTAGAGCGGTTTTACGTGCACATCTTCCATCGGTAATATAAACGGAAAATCAGGAACATTTTAGTTAATTCTAATGAAAACACTCTGGTTTTTATCACTTGTATTGGAAACAACATTGTCATATGTCTTTTTTTGGATCTAAATAATACGAAACCTCGCTCTATGTTTTGAAGTTAAAATCCTCAAATATGGTAAAATAGTGACTTTTTTCACGTTTTTCATGTAGTTTGATATTACGTAAATATATTCATTTTTACCAATATTTCGATACTATTTCATGTAGTATCACGATATGTGAGTTGGCCTTCAAATCTCAGAATTTCGCTTAATATTGCATTTTAAGCAAGTTTTCTTGCATTTTGTTTCGTACGAAAAATCATCGAATTTAGCAATATTTTGACGTTTATTATCTCCTTTTCTATATGTGATTTAAACAAAATATCATCGAATTAGGCAATATTTTGCCGTTTTTCCACGTTTTTGTGAATTTTCAGTCTATGGGTATAAATTCATTAAATATACGATAAAAATGATGCAAACACATAATTGATTAGTTAATAACCTTAAATACTTCATTTTCAATCATCTATTTGTTTCTCGTAAAAATACTGAGTAAGAGATTGCAAATTGGAGAAGTTCGGTTTTTATTGCGTATATCGACGTTTCAGCCGGATTAGAGCGGTTTTACGTGTACATCTTCCATCGGTAATATAAACGGAAAATCAAGAACATTTTAGTTAATTCTAATGAAAACACATTGTTTTTTATCATTTGTATTGGAAACACCATTCTCATATGTCTTTTCTTGGATCTAAATAATACGAAACCCCGCTCTATGATTTGAAGTTAAAATCCTCAAATATGGTAAAATAGTGACTTTTTCACGTTAATCATTTAGTTTGATATTACGTAAATATATTCATTTTTACCAATATTTCGATACTATTTCATGTAGTATCACGATATGTGATTTGGCCTTCAAATCTCAGAATCTCGCATAATATTGGATTTTAAGCAAGTTTTCTTGCATTTTGTTTCGTATGAAAAATCATCGAATTTAGGAATATTTTGACGTTTATCATCCCCTTTTCCTTTATGTGAAATAAACAAAATATCATCGAATTAGGCAATATTTTGCCTGTTTTTCCACGTTTTTGTTCATTTTCATGTATTAATTCATTATATATACGATAAGAATGATGCAAACACATAATTGATTAGATAATAACATTAAATACTTCATTTTCAATCAACTATTTTTTTCTTGTTAAAATAGTGAGTAGGATATGGAAAAGGGGAGAAGTTCGGTTTTTATTGCATAAATCGACGTTTCAGCCGGATTAGAACGGTTTTACGTGTACATCTTCCATCGGTAATATAAATGGAAAATCAGAAATATTTTAGTTAATTCCATTGGTTTTTATCATTTGTATTGGAAACAACATTATCATATGTCTTTTCTTGGATCTAAATAATACGAAACCTCGCTCTATGATTTGAAGTTAAAATCCTCAAATATGGTTAAAAAGTGACTTTTTTCACGTTTTTCATGTAGTTTGATATTACGTAAATATATTCATTTTTACCAATATTTCGATACTATTTCATGTAGAATCACGATATGTGAGTTGGCCTTCAAATCTTAGAATTTCGTAAAATATTGCATTTTAAGCAAGTTTTCTTGCATTTTGTTTCGTACGAAAAATCATCGAATTTAGCAATATTTTGACGTTTATCATCCCCTTTTCCTTTATGTGATTTAAACAAATTATCATCGAATTAGGCAATATTTTGCCGTTTTTCCACGTTTTTGTGAATTTTCAGTTTATTGTTATTAATTCATTATATATACGATAAAAATGATGCAAACACATAATTGATTAGAAATAACCCTTAAATACTTTATTTTCAATCAACCATTTGTTTCTCGTTAAAATACTGAGTAGGATATTGAAAAGGGGAGATGTTCGGTTTTTATTGCATATATCGACGTTTCAGCCGGATTAGAGCGGTTTTACGTGTACATCTTCCATCGGAAATATAAACGGAAAATCAGGAACATATTAGTTAATTCGTTTGGTTTTTATCATTTGTATTGGAAACAACATTGTCATATGTCTTTTCTTGGATCTAAATAATATGAAACCTCGCTCTATGATTTAAAGGTAAAATCATCAAATATTGGTAAATAGTGATTTTTTCACGTTTTTCATGTAGTTTGATATTACGTAAATACAGTCATTTTTACCAATAATTCGATACTATTTCATGTCGTATCACGATATGTGATTTGGCCTTCAAATCTCAGAATTTAGCATAATATTGCATTTTAAGCAAGTTTTCTTGCATTTTGTTTCGTACGAAAAATCATCGAATTTAGCAATATTTTGACGTTTATCATCCCCTTTTCCTTTATGTGATTTAAACAAATTATCATCGAATTAGGCAATATTTTGGCGTTTTTCCACGTTTTTGTGAATTTTCAGTTCATTGTTATTAATTCATTATATATACGATAAAAATGATGCAAACACATAATTGAATAGAAATAACCCTTAAATATTTCATTTTCAATCATCTATTTGTTTCTCATTAAAATACTGAGTAAGATATTAAAAAGGGGAGAAGTTCTGTTTTTATTGCATATATCGAAGTTTCAGCCGGAATAGAGATGTTTTCGTGTACATCTTCCATCGGTAATATAAACGGAAAATCAGGAACATTTTAGTTAATTCTAATGAAAACACATTGATTTTTATCATTTTTATTGGAAACAACATTGTCATATGTCTTTTCTTGGATCTAAATAATACGAAACCTCGCTATATGATTTGAAGTTAAAATCCTTAAATTTGGTAAAATTGTGACTTTTTCACGTTAATCATGTAGTTTGATATTACGTAAATATATTCATTTTTACCAATATTTCGATACTATTTCATGTAGTATCCCCATGTGTGATTTGGCCTTCAAATCTCAGAATTTCGCATAATAATGCATTTTAAGCAAGTTTTCTTGCATTTTGTTTCGTACCAAAAATCATCGAATTTAGCAATATTTGGACGTTTATCATCCCCTTTTCCTTTATGTTTTTTAAACAAAATATCATCGAATTAGGCAATATTTTGGAGTTTTTCTACGTTTTTGTGAATTTTCAGTTTATTGTTATTAATTCATTAAATATACGATAAAAATGATGCAAACACATAATTGATTAGATAATAATCTTAAATACTTGATTTTCAATCAACCATTTGTTTCTTGTTAAAATACTGAGTAGGATATTGAAAAGGGGAGAAGTTCGGTTTTTATTGCATATATCGACGTTTCAGCCGGATTACAACGGTTTTACGTGTACATCTTCCATCGGTAATATAAACGGAAAATCAAGAACATTTTAGTTAATTCTAATGAAAACACAGTTTTTTATCATTTGTATTGGAAACACCATTCTCATATATCTTTTCTTGGATCTAAATAATACGAAACCTCGCTCTATGATTTGAAGTTAAAATCCTCATATATGGTAAAATAGTGACTTTTTCACGTTAATCATTTAGTTTGATATTACGTAAATATATTCATTTTTACCAATATTTCGATACTATTTCATGTAGTATCACAATAAGTGATTTGGCCTTCAAATCTCAGAATGTCGCATAATATTGCATTTTAAGCATGTTTTCTTGCATTTTGTTTCGTACGAAAAATCATCGAATTTAGCAATATTTTGACGTTTATCATCTCCTCTCCCTTTATGTGATTTAAACAAAATATCACCGAATTAGGCAATATTTTGCCGTTTTTCCACGTTTTTGTGAATTTTCAGTTTATTGTTAATAATTCATTAAATATACGATATAAATGATGCAAACACATAATTGATTAGAAATAACCCTCATATACTTTATTTTCAATCAACCATTTGTTTCTCGTTAAAATACTGAGTAGGATATTGAAAAGGGGAGATGTTCGGTTTTTATTGCATATATCGACGTTTCAGCCGGATTAGAGCGGTTTTATGTGTACATCTTCCATCGGTAATATAAACGGAAAATCAGGAACATTTTAGTTAATTCCATTGCTTTTTATCATTTGTATTGGAAACAACATTGTCATATGTCTTTTCTTCGATCTAAATAATACGATACCTCGCTCTATGATTTGAAGTTAAAATCCTCAAATATGGTAAAATAGTGACTTTTTCACGTTTTTCATGTAGTTTGATATTACGTAAATATATTCATTTTTACCAATATTTCGATACTATTTCATGTAGTATCACGATGTGTGATTTGGCCTTCAAATCTCAGAATTTCGCATAATATTGCATTTTAAGCAAGTTTTCTTGCATTTTGTTTTGTACGAAAAATCATCGAATATAACAATATTTTGTCCTTTATCATCCCCTTTTCCTCTATGTGATTTAAACAAAATATCATCGAATTAGGCAATATTTTGCCGTTTTTCCACGTTCTTGTGAATTTTCAGTTTATGGGTATTAATTCATTATATATACGATAAAAATGATGGAAACACATAATTGATTAGATAATAACCTTAAATACTTCATTTTCAATCAACTATATTTTTCTCGTTAAAATACTGAGTAAGATATTGAAAATGGGAGAAGTTCTGTTTTTATTGCATATATCGACGTTTCAGCCGGAATAGAGCGATTTTCGTGTACATCTTTTATCGGTAATATAAACGGAAAATCAGGAACATTTTAGTTAATTCTAATGAAAACACATTGATTTTTATCATTTGTATTGGACACATTGTCATATGTCTTTTCTTGGATCTAAATAATACGAAACCTCGCTCTATGATTTGAAGTTAAAATCCTCAAATATGGTTAAATAGTGACTTTTTTCACGTTTTTCATGTAGTTTAATATTACGTAAATATATTCATATTTACCAATATTTCGATACTATTTCATGTAGTATCAAGATATGTGATTTGGCCTTCAAATCTCAGAATTTCGCATAATAATGCATTTTAAGCAAGTTTTCTTGCATTTTGTTTCGTACGAAAACTCATCGAATTTAGCAATATTTTGACGTTTTCAATCCCCTTTTCCTTTATGTTATTTAAACAAAATGTCATCGAATTAGGCAATATTTTGCCGTTTTTCCACGTTTTTGTGAATTTTCAGCTTATTGTTATTAATTCATTATATATACGATAAAAATGATGCAAACACATAATTGATTAGAAATAACCCTTAAATACTTTATTTTCAATCAACCATTTGTTTCTCGTTAAAAAACTGAGTAAGATATTTAAAATTGGAGAAGTTCGGTTTTTATTGCATATATCGACGTTTCAGCCGGATTAGAGCGGTTTTACGTGTACATCTTCCATCGGTAATATAAACGGAAAATCAAGAACATTTTAGTTAATTCTAATGAAAACACATTGTTTTTAATCATTTGTATTAGAAACAGCAGTCTCATATGCCTTTTCCTGGATCTAAATAATACGAAACCTCGCTCTATGATTTGAAGTTAAAATCCTCATATATGGTAAAATAGTGACTTTTTCACGTTAATCATTTAGTTTAATATTACGTAAATATATTCATTTTTACCAATATTTCGATACTATTTCATGTAGTATCACAATAAGTGATTTGGCCTTCAAATCTCAGAATGTCGCATAATATTGCATTTTAAGCATGTTTTCTTGCATTTTGTTTCGTACGAAAAATCATCGAATTTAGCAATATTTTGACGTTTATCATTCCCTTTTCCTTTATGTGATTTAAACAAATTATCATCGAATTAGGCAATATTTTGCCGTTTTTCCACGTTTATGTGAATTTTCAGTTTATTGTTATTAATTCATTATATATACGATAAAAATAATGCAAACACATAAGTGATTAGATAATAACCTTAAATACTTCATTTTCAATCATCTATTTGTTTCTCGTTAAAATACTCAGTAAGATATTGAAAAGGGGAGATGTTCGGATTTATTGCATATATCGACGTTTAAGCCGGATTAAAGCGGTTTTACGTGCACATCTTCCATCGGTAATATAAACGGAAAATCAAGAACATTTTAGTTAATTCTAATGAAAACACATTGTTTTTTATCATTTGTATTGGAAACAACATTGTCATATGTCTTTTATTGGACCTAAATAATACGAAACCTCGTTATATGATTTGAAATTAAAATCCTCAAACTTGGTAAAATTGTGACTTTTTCACGTTAATCATGTAGTTTGATATTACGTAAATATATTCATTTTTACCAATATTTCGATACTATTTCATGTAGTATCACGATGTGTGATTTGGCCTTCAAATCTCAGAATTTCGCATAATATTGCATTTTAAGGAAGTTTTCTTGCATTTTGTTTTGTACGAAAAATCATCGCATATAGGAGTATTTTGACGTTTATCATCCCCTTTTCCTCTATGTGATTTAAACAAAATATCATCGAATTAGGCAATATTTTGTAGTTTTTCCACGTTCTTGAAAATTTTCAGTTTATGGGTATTAATTCATTATATATACGATAAAAATGATGCAAACACATAATTGATTAGATAATAACCTTAAATACTTCCTTTTCAATCAACTATAAAATCCTCAAATATGGTAAAATAGTGACTTATTCACGTTTTTCATGTTGTTTGATATTACGTAAATATATTCATTTTTACCAATATTTCGATACTATTTCATGTAGTATCACGATATGTGATTTGGCCTTCAAATATTATAATTTCGCATAATATTGCGTTTTAAGCAAGTTCATTTTTACCAATATTTCGATACTATTTCATGTAGTATCAAGATATGTGATTTGGCCTTCAAATCTCAGAATTTCGCTTAATAATGCATTTTAAGCAAGTTTTCTTGCATTTTGTTTCGTACCAAAAATCATCGAATTTAGCAATATTTTGACGTTTATCATCCCCTTTTCCTTTATGTTATTTAAACAAAATATCATCGAATTAGGCAATATTTTGCCGTTTTTCCACGCTTTTGTGAATTTTCAGTTTATTGTTATTAATTCATTATATATACGATAAAAATGATACAAAGACATAATTGATTAGAAATAACCGTTATATACTTTATTTTCAATCAACCATTTGTTTCTCGTTAAAATACTGAGTAGGATATTAAAAGGGGAGATGTTCGGTTTTTATTGCACATATCGACGTTTCAGCCGGATTAGAGCGGTTTTACGTTTACATCTTCCATCGGTAATATAAACGGAAAATCAGGAACATTTTAGTTAATTCCATTGCTTTTTATCATTTGTATTGGAAACAACATTGTCATATGTCTTTTCTTGGATCTAAATAATACGAAACCTCGCTCTATGATTTGAAGTTAAAATCTTCAAATATGGTTAAATAGTGACTTTTTTTCACGTTTTTCATGTAGTTTAATATTACGTAAATATATTCATATTTACCAATATTTCGATACTATTTCATGTAGTATCAAGATATGTGATTTGGCCTTCAAATCTCAGAATTTCGCATAATAATGCATTTTAAGCAAGTTTTCTTGCATTTTGTTTCGCACCAAAACTCATCGAATTTAGCAATATTTTGACGTTTTCAATCCCCTTTTCCTTTATGTTATTTAAACAAAATATCATCGAATTAGGCAATATTTTGCCGTTTTTCCACGTTTTTGTGAATTTTCAGCTTATTGTTATTAATTCATTATATATACGATAAAAATGATGCAAACACATAATTGATTAGAAATAACCCTTAAATACTTTATTTTCAATCAACCATTTGTTTCTCGTTAAAATACTGAGTAGGATATTGAAAAGGGGAGATGTTCGGTTTTTATTGCATATATCGACGTTTCAGCCGGATTAGAGCGGTTTTACGTGTACATCTTCCATCGGTAATATAAACTGAAAATCAAGAATATTTTAGTTAATTCCATTGGTTTTTATCATTTGTATTGGAAACAACATTGTCATATGTCTTTTCTTGGATCTAAATAATATGAAATCTCGCTCTATGATTTGAAGTTAAAATCCTCAAATATTGGTAAATAGTGATTTTTTCACGTTTTTCATGTAGTTTGATATAACGTAAATACATTCATTTTTACCAATATTTCGATACTATTCACGATATGTGATTTGGCTTTCAAATCTCAGAATTTCGCATAATATTGCATTTTAAGCAATATTCTTTAATTTGATTCGTACGAAAAATCATCGAATATAGCAATATTTTGACGTTTATCATCCCCTTTTCTTTATGTGAATTAAACAAAATATCATCGAATTAGGCAATATTTTGCTGTTTTACCACGTTTTTGTGAATTTTCAGTATTAATTCATTATATATATGATAAAAATGATGCAAACACATAATTGATTAGATAATAACATTAAATACTTCATTTTCAATCAACTATTTTTTTTTTTTTTTTTTTTGAGATATATACAAGAGTTGTTACATTCTTGTACATGTTTGTTTCTCGTTAAAATACTGAGTAAGATATTGAAAAAAAGGAGAAGTTCTGTTTTTATTGCATATATCGACGTTTCAGCCGGAATAGAGATGATTTCGTGTACATCGTCCATCTGTAATATAAACGGAAAATCAGGAACATTTTAGTTAATTCTAATGAAAACACATTGATTTTTATCATTTTTATTGGAAACAACATTGTCATATGTCTTCTCTTGGATCTAAATAATACGAAACCTCGCTCTATGATTTGAAGTTAAAATCCTCAAATATGGTTATATAGTGACTTTTTTCACGTTTTTCATGTAGTTTTATATTACGTAAATATATTCATTTTTACCAATATTTCGATACTATTTCATGTAGTATCACGATATGTGATTTAGGCCTTCAAATCTCAGAATTTCGCATAATATTGCATTTTAAGCAAGTTTTCTTGCATTTTGTTTCGTACGAAAAATCATCGAATTTAGCAATATTTTGACGTTTATCATCCCCTTTTCCTTTATGTTATTTAAACAAAATATCATCGAATTAGGCAATATTTTGCCGTTTTTCCACGTTTTTGTGAATTTTCAGTTTATTGTTATTAATTCATTATATATACGATAAAAATGATGCAAACACATAATTGATTAGATAATAACCCTTAAATACTTCATTTTCAATCAACCATTTGTTTCTCGTTAAAATACTGAGTAGGATATTGAAAAGGGAGACGTTCAGTTTTTATTAGCATATATCGACGTTTCAGCCGGATTAGAAGCGGTTTTACGTGTACATCTTCCATCGGTCATATAAACGGAAAATCAGGAACATATTAGTTAATTCGTTTGGTTTTTATCATTTGTATTGGAAACAACATTGTCATATGTCTTTTCTTGGATCTAAATAATATGAAACCTCGCTCTATGATTTGAAGTTAAAATCATCAAATATTGGTAAATAGTGATTTTTTCACGTTTTTCATGTAGTTTGATATTACGTAAATACATTCATTTTACCAATATTTCGATACTATTTCATGTAGTATCACAATAAGTGATTTGGCCTTCAAATCTCAGAATTTCGCATAATAATGCATTTTAAGCAAGTTTTCTTGCATTTTGTTTCGTACCAAAAGTCATCGAATTTAGCAATATTTTGACGTTTATCATCCCCTTTTTCTTTATGTGAATTAAACAAAATATCATCGAATTAGGCAATATTTTGCCGTTTTTCCACGTTTATGTGAATTTTCAGTCTATGAGTATAAATTCATGAAATATACGATAAAAATGATGCAAACACGTAATTGATTAGATAATAACCTTAAATACTTCATTTTCAATCATCTATTTGTTTCTCGTTAAATTACTGAGTAAGATATTGAAAATTGGAGAAGTTCGGTTTTTATTGCATATATCGACGTTTCAGCCAGATTAGAGCGGTTTTACGTGTACATCTTCCATCGGTAATATAAACGGAAAATCAAGAAAATTTTAGTTAATTCTAATGAAAACACATTTCATTAGAAATGTGTATTGGAAATGTGTTTTTTATCATTTGTATTGGAAACACCATTCTCATATGTCTTTTCTTGGATCTAAATAATACGAAACCTCGCTCTATGATTTGTAGTTAAAATCCTCAAATATGGTAAAATAGTGACTTTTTCACGTTTTTCATGTAGTTTGATATTACGTAAATACATTTATTTTTACCAATATTTTGATACTATTTCATGTAGCATCACGATAGGTGATTTGGCCTTCAAATCTCAGAATTTCGCATAATAATTGCATTTTAAGCAAGTTTTCTTGCATTTTGTTTCGTACGAAAAATCATCGAATTTAGCAATATTTTGACGTTTATTATCTCCTTTTCCTTTATGTGATTTAAACCAAATATTATAGAATTATTCAATATTTTGCCGTTTTTCCACGTTTTTGTGAATTTTCAGTCTATGGGTATAAATTCATTAAATATACGATAAAAAAGATGCAAACACATAATTGATTAGAAATAACCCTTAAATACTTTATTTTCAATCAACCATTTGTTTCTCGTTAAAATACTGAGTAGGATATTGAAAAGGGGAGATGGTCGGTTTTTATTGCATATATCGACATTTCAGCAGGTTTTACGTGTACATCTTCCATCGGTAATATAAACGGAAAATCAGGAACATTTTAGTTAATTCATTGGTTTTTATCATTTGTATTGGAAACAACATTCTCATATGTCTTTTCTTGGGTCTAAATAATACGAAAACTCGCTCTATGATTTGAAGTTAAAATCCTCAAATATTGGTAAATAGTGATTTTTTCACGTTTTTCATGTAGTTTGATATTACGTAAATACATTCATTTTTACCAATATTTCGATATTATTTCATGTAGTATCACGATATGTGATTTGGCCTTCAAATCTCAGAATGTCGCATAATATTGCATTTTAAGCATGTTTTCTTGCATTTTGTTTCGTACGAAAAATCATCGAATTTAGCAATATTTTGACGTTTATCATCTCCTCTCCCTTTATGTGATTTAAACAAAATATCATCGAATTAGGCAATATTTTGCCGTTTTTCCACGTTTTTGTGAATTTTCTGTTTATTGTTATTAATTCATTATACATACGATAAAAATAATGCAAACACATAATTGATTAGATAATAACCTTCATTTTCAATCAACTATATGTTTCTCGTTAAAATACTGAGTAAGATATTGAAAAGGGGAGATGTTCGGATTTTGTTGCATATATCGACGTTTCAGCCGGATTAAAGCGGTTTTCGTGTACATCTTTCATCGGTAGTATAAACGGAAAATCAGGATCATTTTAGTTAATTCTAATGAAAACACATTGATTTTTATCATTTGTATTGGATACATTGTGATATGCCTTTTCATGGATCTAAATAATACGAAACCTCGCTCTATGATTTGAAGTTAAAATCCTCAAATATGGTTAAATAGTGACTTTTTTCACGTTTTTCATGTAGTTTAATATTACGTAAATATATTCATTTTTTACCAATATTTCGATACTATTTCATGTAGTATCAAGATTTGTGATTTGGCCTTCGAATCTCAGAATTTCGCATAATAATGCATTTTAAGCAAGTTTTCTTGCATTTTGTTTCGTACCAAAAATCATTGAATTTAGCAATATTTTGACGTTTATCATCCCCTTTTCCTCTATGAGATTTAAACAAAATATCATCGAATTAGGCAATATTTTGCCGTTTTTCCACGTTTTTGTGATTTTTCAGTTTATGGGTATTAATTCATTATATATACGATAAAAATGATGCAAACACATAATTAATTAGATAATAACCTTATATACTTCATTTTCAATCAACTATTGGTTTCTCGTTAAAATACTGAGATATATTATATAAATTAAAGTTAAAATATATAAATTTATAATAATAAAATATTTTGCCGTTTTTCCACATTTTTGTGAATTTTCAGTTTAGGGGCCATGGTACCCTAAAATCCGATGAAAAATGGAATATTTACGAAAAATTACGAAAAATACTACAACGTTCTGGCAACACTGTGGTCCAAACCGTTTAATGATATCTTGAAAAATAACGTAATTAGAGTCAAATTTCCCGCTGCAACTTTCGTGAATCTGGTCCTCGCGCAGTGAGTACGCGCGGGGTATTGTATCTTACGTTGTAGATGTCTTATTTTTCGTAATAGCGTTGAAAATAACATGTTATGCATAAAATGAATATAAACTAACACATATGGCAACACTATTGTCTGACACGAGGGTGGTGCAGTCAGTGACTGCGTGTCTCTCATGGAGAGAGGATGTATGCTGACGCGCTCACACAATATCTCCCAGAACATGCTATTTGTACTGCAATATGACTTACCAAACGAACAAGAGAAAAGCATTGACAGCTAGATGCATGCGAGCTCTCCATACGAGCTGGCCGCAATGCGTAAATCACCAGTCACGAGTGACCGCAGGTTGAGTAAACTTGTCGAGCGCGTTACGCAACTCCAACTTTTACAACTAGATCTCGTTTCACAGCCTTTATTTATTATTCAATTTACATGAAACTTGCACATTATATGTAGAGTTTACGCCTCTATAAACGCATGTCATTATTCCTATATACGTAGATTTATTGATTTTATAAATAATGATACACTTCATTTTGTTGCATACGTTTTTGGGAAACATTTATAAATCTGTATTATTGCACTAAATACATCTGGGATAATGATGTGACATGCAAATCTTTATTATATAGTAAGGTCATAGCTGAGTGTCGTATAAATGATTTTGGTTCACAATTGTGGGCTGTGAAATCAAATGAACATGGTTGAAAAATTCTTCTTTTTTTTTTTTTTTTTTTTTTTTTCCGTCTCTATTTAGGCTGAGATGCTGAAACTTGGCCTAGGTGCAGCACCTTTCACATGTATCAGGATAATAAATTATGAATACCCTACAACAATTTTTTAAATCCTGGTACCATGGCCCCTTATTGTTATTAATTCATTATATATACGATAAAAATGATGCAAACACATAATTGATTAGAAATAACCCTTTAATACTTCAATTTCAACCATCTATTTGTTTCTCGTTAAAATACTGAGTAAGATATTGAAAAGGGGAGAAGTTCTGTTTTTATTGCATATATCGACGTTTCAGCCGGAATAGAGATGTTTTCGTGTACATCTTCCATCGGTAATATAAACGGAAAATCAGGAACATTTTAGTTAATTCTAATGAAAACACATTGATTTTTATCATTTTTATGGGAAACAACATTGTCATATGTCTTTTCTTGGGTCTAAATAATACGAAACCTCGTTATATGATTTGAAGTTAAAATCCTCAAATAGAGTGACTTTTTTCACGTTTTTCATGTAGTTTGATATTACGTATATATATTCATTTTTACTAATATTTCGATACTATTTCATGTAGTGTCACGATATATGATTTGGCCTTCAAATCTCAGAATTTCGCATATTAATGCATTTTTAGCAAGTTTTCTTGCATTTTATTTCGTACGAAAAATCATCGAATTTAGCAATATTTTGACGTTTATCATCCCCTTTTCCTTTACGTTATTTAAGCAAAATATCATCGAATTAGGCAATATTTTGCCGTTTTTCCACGTTTTTGTGAATTTTCAGTTTATTGTTATTAATTCATTAAATATACGATAAAAACGATGCAAACACATAATTGATTAGATAATAACCTTAAATACTTCATTTTCAATCAACCATTTGTTTCTTGTTAAAATACTGAGTAGGATATTGAAAAGGGGAGAAGTTCGGTTGTTATTGCATATATCGACGTTTCAGCCGGATTAGAACGGTTTTACGTGTACATCTTCCATCGGTAATATAAACGGAAAATCAGAAACATTTTAGTTAATTCCATTGGTTTTTATCATTTGTATTGGAAACAACATTGTCATATGTCTTTTCTTGGATCTAAATAATACGAAACCTCGCTCTATGATTTGAAGTTAAAATCCTCCTATATGGTAAAATAGTGACTTTTTCACGTTAATCATTTAGTTTGATATTAAGTAAATATATTCATTTTTACCAATATTTCGATACTATTTCATGTAGTATCACGATATGTGATTTGGCCTTCAAATCTCAGAATTTCGCAAAATAATGCATTTTAAGCAAGTTTTCTTGCATTTTGTTTCATACGAAAAATCATCGAATTTAGCAATATTTGGACGTTTATCATCCCCTTTTCCTTTATGTTATTTAAACAAAATATCATCGAATTAGGCAATATTTTGCCGTTTTTCCACGTTTTTGTGAATTTTCAGTTCATTGTTATTAATTCATTATATATACGATAAAAATGATACAAACACATAATTGATTAGAAATAACCCTTAAATACTTCATTTTCAATCATCTATTTGTTTTTCGTTAAAATACTGAGTAAGATATTAAAAAGGGGAGAAGTTCGGTTTTTATTGCATATATCGACGTTTCAGCCGGAATAGAGATGTTTTCGTGTACATCTTCCATCGGTAATATAAACAGAAAAACAGGAACATTTTAGTTAATTCTAATGAAAACACATTGATTTTTATCATTTTTATTGGAAACAATATTGTCATATGTCTTTTCTTGGATCTAAATAATACGAAACCTCGATCTATGATTTGAAGTTAAAATCCTCAAATATAGTGACTTTTTTCACGTTTTTCATGTAGTTTGATATTACGTATATATATTCATTTTTACCAATATTTCGATACTATTTCATGTAGTATCACGATATGTGATTTGGCCTTCAAATCTCAGAATTTCGCATAATAATGCATTTTAAGCAAGTTTTCTTGCATTTTGTTTCGTACGAAAAATCATCGAATTTAGCAATATTTGGACGTTTATCATCCCCTTTTCCTTTTTGTTATTTAAACAAAATATCATCGAATTAGGCAATATTTTGGCGTTTTTCTACGTTTTTGTGAATTTTCAGTTTATTGTTATTAATTCATTAAATATACGATAAAAATGATGCAAACACATAATTGATTAGATAATAACCCTTAAATACTTCATTTTCAATCATCTATTTGTTTCTCGTTAAAATACTGAGCAAGAGATTGTAAATTGGAGAAGTTCGGTTTTTATTGCTTATACCGACGTTTCAGCCGGATTAGAACGGTTTTACGTGTACATCTTCCATCGGTAATATAAACGGAAAATCAGAAATATTTTAGTTAATTCCATTGGTTTTTATCATTTGTATTGGAAACAACATTGTCATATGTCTTTTCTTGGATCTAAATAATACGAAACCTCGCTCTATGATTTGAAGTTAAAATCCTCAAATATGGTTGAAAAGTGACTTTTTTCACGTTTTTCATGTAGTTTGATATTACGTAAGTATATTCATTTTTACCAATATTTCGATACTATTTCATGTAGTATCACGATATGTGATTTGGCCTTCAAATCTCAGAATTTCGTAAAATATTGCATTTTAAGCAAGTTTTCTTGCATTTTGTTTCGTACGAAAAATCATCGAATTTAGTAATATTTTGACGTTTATCATCCCCTTTTCCTTTATGTGATTTAAACAAATTATCATCGAATTAGGCAATATTTTGCCGTTTTTCCACGTTTTTGTGAATTTTCTGTTTATTGTTATTAATTCATTATATATTCGATAAAAATAATGCAAACACATAATTGATTAGATAACCCTAAACACTACATTTTCAATCATCTATTTGTTTCTCGTTAAAATACTCAGTAAGATATTGAAAAGGGGATAAGGTTCGCATTTTATTGCATATATCGACGTTTTAGCCGGTTTAAAGCGGTTTTACGTGTACATCTTCCATCGGTAATATAAACGAAAAATCAAGAACATTTTAGTTAATTCTAGTGAAAATACATTGTTTTTTATTATTTGTATTGGAAACAACATTGTCATATGTCTTTTATTGGATCTAAATAATACGAAACCTCGCTATATGATTTGAAGTTAAAATCCTCAAATTTGGCAAAATTGTGACTTTTTCACGTTAATCATGTAGTTTGATATTACGTAAATATATTCATTTTTACCAATATTTCGATATTATTTCATGTAGTATCACGATGTGTGATTTGGCCTTCAAAACTCAGAATTTCGCATAATAATGCATTTTAAGCAAGTTTTCTTGCATTTTGTTTCGTACCAAAAATCATCGAATTTAGCAATATTTTGACGTTTATCATCCCCTTTTCCTTTATGTTATTTAAACAAAATATCATCGAATTAGGAAATATTTTGCCGTTTTTCCACGATTTTGTGAAATTTCAGTTTATTGTTAATAATTCATTATATATACGATAAAAATGATGCAAACACATAATTGATTAGAAATAACCCTTAAATACTTTATTTTCAATCAACCATTTGTTTCTCGTTAAAATACTGAGTAGGATATTGAAAAGGGGAGATGTTCGGTTTTTATTGCATATATCGACGTTTCAGCCGGATTAGAGCGGTTTTACGTGTACATCTTCCATCGGTAATATAAACGGAAAATCAGGAACATATTAGTTAATTCGTTTGGTTTTTATCATTTGAATTGGAAACAACATTGTCATATGTCTTTTCTTGGATCTAAATAATATGAAACCTCGCTCTATGATTTGAAGTTAAAATCATCAAATATTGGTAAATAGTGATTTTTTCACGTTTTTCATGTAGTTTGATATTACGTAAATACATTCATTTTTACCAATATTTCGATACTATTTCATGTAGTATCACAATAAGTGATTTGGCCTTCAAATCTCAGAATTTCGCATAATAATGCATTTTAAGCAAGTTTTCTTGCATTTTGTTTCGTACCAAAAATCATCGAATTTAGCAATATTTTGACGTTTATCATCCCCTTTTCCTTTATGTGAATTAAACAAAATATCATCGAATTAGGCAATATTTTGCCGTTTTTCCACGTTTATGTGATTTTTCAGTTTATGGGTATTAATTCATTATATATACGATAAAAATGATGCAAACACATAATTGATTAGATAATAACCTTTTATACTTCATTTTCAATCACCTATTTGTTTCTCGTTAAAATACTGAGTAAGATATTAAAAAGGGGAGAAGTTCTGTTTTTATTGCATATATCGACGTTTCAGCCGGAATAGAGATGTTTTCGTGTACATCTTCCATCGGTAAAATAAACGGAAAATCACGCAAATTTTAGTTAATTCTAATGAAAACACATTGATTTTTATCATTTTTATTGGAAACAACATTGTCATATGTCTTTTCTTGGATCTAAATAATACGAAACCTCGATCTATGATTTGAAGTTAAAATCCTCAAATATAGTGACTTTTTTCACGTTTTTCATGTAGTTTGATATTACGTATATATATTCATTTTTACCAATATTTCGATACTATTTCATGTAGTATCACGATATGTGATTTGGCCTTCAAATCTCAGAATTTCGCATAATAATGCATTTTAAGCAAGTTTTCTTGCATTTTGTTTCGTACGAAAAATCATCGAATTAAGCAATATTTGGACGTTTATCATCCCCTTTTCCTTTATGTTATTTAAACAAAATATCATCGAATTAGGCAATATTTTGGCGTTTTTCTACGTTTTTGTGAATTTTCAGTTTATTGTTATTAATTCATTAAATATACGATAAAAATGATGCAAACACATAATTGATTAGATAATAATCTTAAATACTTCATTTTCAATCAACCATTTGTTTCTCGTTAAAATACTAAGTAAGATATTGAAAAGGGGAAAAATTCTGTTTTTATTGCATATATCGACGTTTCAGCCGGAGTAGAGATGTTTTCGTGTTCATCTTCCATCGGTAATATGAACGGAAAATCAGGAACATTTTAGTTAATTGTCATATGTCTTTTCTTGGATCTAAATAATACGAAACATCGCTCTATGATTTCAAGTTAAAATCCTTAAATATGGTTAAAAAGTGATTTTTTTCACGTTTTTCACGTAGTTTGATATTACGCAAATATATTCATTTTTACCAATATTTCGATACTATTTCATGTAGTATCACGATATGTGATTTGGCCTTCAAATCTCAGAATTTCGCAAAATATTGCATTTTAAGCAAGTTTTCTTGCATTTTGTTTCAAACGAAAAATCATCGAATTTAGCAATATTTTGACGTTAATCATCCCCTTTTCCTTTATGTGATTTAAACAAATTATCATCGAATTAGGCAATATTTTGCCGTTTTTTCACGTTTTTGTGAATTTTCAGTTCATTTTTATTAATTCATTATATATACGATAAAAATGGTGCAAACACATAATTGATTAGAAATAACCCTTAAATACTTCATTTTCAATCATCTATTTGTTTCTCGTTAAAATACTGAGTAAGAGATTGTAAATTGGAGAAGTTCGGTTTTTATTGCGTATATCGACGTTTCAGCCGGATTAGAGCGGTTTTACGTGTACATCTTCCATCGGTAATATAAACGGAAAATCAAGAACATTTTAGTTAATTCTAATGAAAACACATTGTTTTTTATCATTTGTATTGGAAACACCATTCTCATATGTCTTTTCTTGGATCTAAATAATACGAAACCTCGCTCTATGATTTGAAGTTAAAATCCTCATATATGGTAAAATAGTGATTTTTTCACGTTAATCATTTAGTTTGATATTACGTAAATATATTCATTTTTACCAATATTTCGATACTATTTCATGTAGTATCACGATATGTGATTTGGCCTTCAAATCTCATAATTTCGCATAATATTGCATTTTAAGCAATATTCTTGCATTTTGTTTCGTACGAAAAATCATCGAATTTAGCAATATTTTGACGTTTATCATCCCCTTTTCCTTTATGTGAATTAAACAAAATATCATCGAATTAGGCAATATTTTGCTGTTTTTCTACGTTTTTGTGAATTTTCAGTATTAATTCATTATATATACGATAAAAATGATGCAAACACATAATTGATTAGATAATAACCTTAAATACTTCATTTTCAATCAACCATTTGTTTCTTGTTAAAATACTGAGTAGGATATGGAAAAGGGGAGAAGTTCGGTTTTTATTGCATATATCGACGTTTCAGCCGGATTAGAACGGTTTTACGTGTACATCTTCCATCGGTAATATAAACGGAAAATCAGAAATATTTTAGTTAATTCCATTGGTTTTTATCATTTGTATTGGAAACAACATTGTCATATGTCTTTTCTAGGATCTAAATAATACGAAACCTCGCTCTATGATTTGAAGTTAAAATCCTCAAATATGGTTGAAAAGTGACTTTTTTCACGTTTTTCATGTAGTTTGATATTACGTAAGTATATTCATTTTTACCAATATTTCGATACTATTTCATGTAGTATCACGATATGTGATTTGGCCTTCAAATCTCAGAATTTCGTAAAATATTGCATTTTAAGCAAGTTTTCTTGCATTTTGTTTCGTACGAAAAATCATCGAATTTAGTAATATTTTGACGTTTATCATCCCCTTTTCCTTTATGTGATTTAAACAAATTATCATCGAATTAGGCAATATTTTGCCGTTTTTCCACGTTTTTGTGAATTTTCTGTTTATTGTTATTAATTCATTATATATTCGATAAAAATAATGCAAACACATAATTGATTAGATAATAACCCTAAATACTACATTTTCAATCATCTATTTGTTTCTCGTTAAAATACTCAGTAAGATATTGAAAAGGGGAGAAGGTTCGCATTTTATTGCATATATCGACGTTTTAGCCGGTTTAAAGCGGTTTTACGTGTACATCTTCCATCGGTAATATAAACGAAAAATCAAGAACATTTTAGTTAATTCTAGTGAAAATACATTGTTTTTTATTATTTGTATTGGAAACAACATTGTCATATGTCTTTTATTGGATCTAAATAATACGAAACCTCGCTATATGATTTGAAGTTAAAATCCTCAAATTTGGCAAAATTGTGACTTTTTCACGTTAATCATGTAGTTTGATATTACGTAAATATATTCATTTTTACCAATATTTTGATACTATTTCATGTAGTATCACGATGTGTGATTTGGCCTTCAAAACTCAGAATTTCGCATAATAATGCATTTTAAGCAAGTTTTCTTGCATTTTGTTTTGTACCAAAAATCATCGAATTTAGCAATATTTTGACGTTTATCATCCCCTTTTCCTTTATGTTATTTAAACAAAATATCATCGAATTAGGAAATATTTTGCCGTTTTTCCACGTTTTTGTGAAATTTCAGTTTATTGTTAATAATTCATTATATATACGATAAAAATGATGCAAACACATAATTGATTAGAAATAACCCTTAAATACTTTATTTTCAATCAACCATTTGTTTCTCGTTAAAATACTGAGTAGGATATTGAAAAGGGGAGATGTTCGGTTTTTATTGCATATATCGACGTTTCAGCCGGATTAGAGCGGTTTTACGTGTACATCTTCCATCGGTAATATAAACGGAAAATCAGGAACATATTAGTTAATTCGTTTGGTTTTTATCATTTGTATTGGAAACAACATTGTCATATGTCTTTTCTTGGATCTAAATAATATGAAACCTCGCTCTATGATTTGAAGTTAAAATCATCAAATATTGGTAAATAGTGATTTTTTCACGTTTTTCATGTAGTTTGATATTACGTAAATACATTCATTTTTACCAATATTTCGATACTATTTCATGTAGTATCACAATAAGTGATTTGGCCTTCAAATCTCAGAATTTCGCATAATAATGCATTTTAAGCAAGTTTTCTTGCATTTTGTTTCGTACCAAAAATCAT
This sequence comes from Procambarus clarkii, assembly GCF_040958095.1. Taxonomy (NCBI): domain Eukaryota; kingdom Metazoa; phylum Arthropoda; class Malacostraca; order Decapoda; family Cambaridae; genus Procambarus; species Procambarus clarkii. Next base: position 8,297,745 of record NC_091219.1, read on the forward strand.
CGAATTTAGCAATATTTTGACGTTTATCATCCCCTTTTCCTTTATGTGAATTAAACAAAATATCATCGAATTAGGCAATATTTTGCCGTTTTTCCACGTTTATGTGATTTTTCAGTTTATGGGTATTAATTCATTATATATACGATAAAAATGATGCAAACACATAATTGATTAGATAATAACCTTTTATACTTCATTTTGAATCACCTATTTGTTTCTCGTTAAAATACTGAGTAAGATATTAAAAAGGGGAGAAGTTCTGTTTTTATTGCATATATCGACGTTTCAGCCGGAATAGAGATGTTTTCGTGTACATCTTCCATCGGTAAAATAAACGGAAAATCACGCAAATTTTAGTTAATTCTAATGAAAACACATTGATTTTTATCATTTTTATTGGAAACAACATTGTCATATGTCTTTTCTTGGATCTAAATAATACGAATCCTCGATCTATGATTTGAAGTTAAAATCCTCAAATATAGTGACTTTTTTCACGTTTTTCATGTAGTTTGATATTACGTATATATATTCATTTTTACCAATATTTCGATACTATTTCATGTAGTATCACGATATGTGATTTGGCCTTCAAATCTCAGAATTTCGCATAATAATGCATTTTAAGCAAGTTTTCTTGCATTTTGTTTCGTACGAAAAATCATCGAATTTAGCAATATTTGGACGTTTATCATCCCCTTTTCCTTTATGTTATTTAAACAAAATATCATCGAATTAGGCAATATTTTGGCGTTTTTCTACGTTTTTGTGAATTTTCAGTTTATTGTTATTAATTCATTAAATATACGATAAAAATGATGCAAACACATAATTGATTAGATAATAATCTTAAATACTTCATTTTCAATCAACCATTTGTTTCTCGTTAAAATACTAAGTAAGATATTGAAAAGGGGAAAAATTCTGTTTTTATTGCATATATCGACGTTTCAGCTGGAGTAGAGATGTTTTCGTGTTCATCTTCCATCGGTAATATGAACGGAAAATCAGGAACATTTTAGTTAATTGTCATATGTCTTTTCTTGGATCTAAATAATACGAAACATCGCTCTATGATTTCAAGTTAAAATCCTTAAATATGGTTAAAAAGTGATTTTTTTCACGTTTTTCACGTAGTTTGATATTACGCAAATATATTCATTTTTACCAATATTTCGATACTATTTCATGTAGTATCACGATATGTGATTTGGCCTTCAAATCTCAGAATTTCGCAAAATATTGCATTTTAAGCAAGTTTTCTTGCATTTTGTTTCAAACGAAAAATCATCGAATTTAGCAATATTTTGACGTTTATCATCCCCTTTTCCTTTATGTGATTTAAACAAATTATCATCGAAATAGGCAATATTTTGCCGTTTTTCCACGTTTTTGTGAATTTTCAGTTCATTTTTATTAATTCATTATATATACGATAAAAATGGTGCAAACACATAATTGATTAGAAATAACCCTTAAATACTTCATTTTCAATCATCTATTTGTTTCTCGATAAAATACTGAGTAAGAGATTGTAAATTGGAGAAGTTCGGTTTTTATTGCGTATATCGACGTTTCAGCCGGATTAGAGCGGTTTTACGTGTACATCTTCCATCGGTAATATAAACGGAAAATCAAGAACATTTTAGTTAATTCTAATGAAAACACATTGTTTTTATCATTTGTATTGGAAACACCATTCTCATATGTCTTTTCTTGGATCTAAATAATACGAAACCTCGCTCTATGATTTGAAGTTAAAATCCTCGTATATGGTAAAATAGTGATTTTTTCACGTTAATCATTTAGTTTGATATTACGTAAATATATTCATTTTTACCAATATTTCGATACTATTTCATGTAGTATCACGATATGTGATTTGGCCTTCAAATCTCAGAATTTCGCATAATATTGCATTTTAAGCAATATTCTTGCATTTTGTTTCGTACGAAAAATCATCGAATTTAGCAATATTTTGACGTTTATCATCCCCTTTTCCTTTGTGTGAATTAAACAAAATATCATCGAATTAGGCAATATTTTGCCGTTTTTCCACGTTTTTGTGAATTTTCTGTTTATTGTTATTAATTCATTATATATTCGATAAAAATAATGCAAACACATAATTGATTAGATAATAACCCTAAATACTACATTTTCAATCATCTATTTGTTTCTCGTTAAAATACTCAGTAAGATATTGAAAAGGGGAGAAGGTTCGCATTTTATTGCATATATCGACGTTTTAGCCGGTTTAAAGCGGTTTTACGTGTACATCTTCCATCGGTAATATAAACGAAAAATCAAGAACATTTTAGTTAATTCTAGTGAAAATACATTGTTTTTTATTATTTGTATTGGAAACAACATTGTCATATGTCTTTTATTGGATCTAAATAATACGAAACCTCGCTATATGATTTGAAGTTAAAATCCTCAAATTTGGCAAAATTGTGACTTTTTCACGTTAATCATGTTAGTTTGATATTACGTAAATATATTCATTTTTACCAATATTTTGATACTATTTCATGTAGTATCACGATGTGTGATTTGGCCTTCAAAACTCAGAATTTCGCATAATAATGCATTTTAAGCAAGTTTTCTTGCATTTTGTTTCGTACCAAAAATCATCGAATTTAGCAATATTTTGACGTTTATCATCCCCTTTTCCTTTATGTTATTTAAACAAAATATCATCGAATTAGGAAATATTTTGCCGTTTTTCCACGTTTTTGTGAAATTTCAGTTTATTGTTAATAATTCATTATATATACGATAAAAATGATGCAAACACATAATTGATTAGAAATAACCCTTAAATACTTTATTTTCAATCAACCATTTGTTTCTCGTTAAAATACTGAGTAGGATATTGAAAAGGGGAGATGTTCGGTTTTTATTGCATATATCGACGTTTCAGCCGGATTAGAGCGGTTTTACGTGTACATCTTCCATCGGTAATATAAACGGAAAATCTGAAATATTTTAGTTAATTCCATTGGTTTTTATCATTTGTATTGGAAACAACATTATGATATGTCTTTTCTTGGATCTAAATAATACGAAACCTCGCTCTATGATTTGAAGTTAAAATCCTCAAATATGGATAAAAGTGATTTTTTCACGTTTTTCATGTAGTTTGATATTACGTAAATATATTCATTTTTACCAATATTTCGATACTATTTCATGTAGTATCACGATATGTGATTTGGCCTTCAAATCTCAGAATTTCGTAAAATATTGCATTTTAAGCAAGTTTTCTTCCATTTTGTTTCGTACGAAAAATCATCGAATTTAGTAATATTTTGACGTTTATCATCCCCTTTTCCTTTATGTGATTTAAACAAATTATCATCGAATTAGGCAATATTTTGCCGTTTTTCCACGTTTTTGTGAATTTTCTGTTTATTGTTATTAATTCATTATATATACGATAAAAATGATGCAAACACATAATTGATTAGAAATAACCCTTAAATACTTTATTTTCAATCAACCATTTGTTTCTCGTTAAAATACTGAGTAGGATATTGAAAAGGTTCGGTTTTTATTGCATATATCGACGTTTCAGTCGGATTAGAGCGGTTTTACGTGTACATCTTCCATCGGTAATATAAACGGAAAATCAGGAACATATTAGTTAATTCGTTTGGTTTTTATCATTTGTATTGGAAACAACATTGTCATATGCCTTTTCTTGGATCTAAATAATATGAAACCTCGCTCTATGATTTGAAGTTAAAATCCTCAAATATTGGTAAATAGTGATTTTTTCACGTTTTTCATGTAGTTTGATATTACGTAAATACATTCATTTTTACCAATATTTCGATACTATTTCATGTAGTATCACGATATGTGATTTGGCCTTCAAATCTCAGAATTTCGCATAATATTGCATTTTAAGCAAGTTTTCTTGCATTTTGTTTCGTACGAAAAATCATCGAATTTAGCAATATTTTGACGTTTATTATCTCCTTTTCCTTAATGTGATTTAAACAAAATATCATCGAATTGGGCAATATTTTGCCGTTTTTCCACGTTTTTGTGATTTTTCAGTTTATTGTTATTAATTCATTATATATTCGATAAAAATGATGCAAACACATAATTGATAAGAAATAACCCTTAAATACTTTATTTTCAATCAACCATTTGTTTCTCGTTAAAATACTGAGTAGGATATTGAAAAGGGGAGAAGTTCGGTTTTTATTGCATATATCGACGTTTCAGCCGGATTAGAACGGTTTTACGTGTACATCTTCCATCGGTAATATAAACGGAAAATCAGAAACATTTTAGTTAATTCCATTGGTTTTTATCATTTGTATTGGAAAAAACATTGTTATATGTCTTTTCTTGGATCTAAATAATACGAAACCTCGCTCTATGATTTGAAGTTAAAATCCTCAAATATAGTAAAATAGTTACTTTTTCACGTTTTTCATGTAGTTTGATATTACGTAAATATATTCATTTTTACCAATATTTAGATACTATTTCATGTAGTATCACGATATGTGATTTGGCCTTCAAATCTCTGAATTTCGCATAATATTGCATTTTAAGCAAGTTTTCTTGCATTTTGTTTCGTACGAAAAATCATCGAATTTAGCAATATTTTGACGTTTATTATCTCCTTTTCCTTTTTGTGATTTAAACAAAATAACATCGAATTAGGCAATATTTTGCCGTTTTTCCACGTTTTTGTGAATTTTCAGTTTATGGGTATAAATTCATTAAATATTCGATAAAAATGATGCAAACACATAATTGATTAGATAATAACCTTAAGTACTTCATTTTCAATCATCTATTTGTTTCTCGTTAAAATACTGAGTATATCCTAATCATATCGACGTTTCAGCCGGATTAGAGCGGTTTTACGTGTACATCTTCCATCGGTAATATAAACGGAAAATCAAGAACATTTTAGTTAATTGTAATGAAACACATTGTTTTTTATCATTTGTATTGGAAACACCATTCTCATATGTCTTTTCTTGGATCTAAATAATACGAAACCTCGCTCTATGATTTGAAGTTAAAATCCTCATATATGGTAAAATAGTGACTTTTTGCACGTTTTTCATGTAGTGTGATTTTACGTAAATATATTCGTTTTTACCAATATTTCGATACTATTTCATGTAGTATCACGATATGTGATTTTGCCTCCAATTATCAGAATTTCGCATAATATTGCATTTTAAGCAAGTTTTCTTGCATTTTGTTTCGTACGAAAAATCATCGAATATATCAATATTTTGACGTTTATCATCCCCTTTTCCTTTATGTGATTTAAACAAATTATCATCGAATTAGGCAATATTTTGCCGTTTTTCCACGTTTTTATGAATTTTCAGTTTATTTTTATTAATTCATTATATATACGATAAAAATAATGCAAACACATAATTGATTAGATAATAACCTTAAATACTTCATTTTCAATCATCTATTTGTTTCTCGTTAAAATACTCAGTAAGATATTGAAAAGGGGAGATGTTCGGATTTATTGCATATATCGACGTTTTAGCCGGATTAGAGCGGTTTTACGTGTACATCCTCCATCGGTAATATAAACGGAAAATCAAAAACATTTTAGTTAATTCTAATGAAAACACATTGTTTTTTATCATTTGTATTGGAAACAACATTGTCATATGTCTTTTATTGGATCTAAATAATACGAAACCTCGCTATATGATTTGTAGTTAAAACCCTCAAATTTGGTAAAATTGTGACTTTTTCACGTTAATCATGTAGTTTGATATTACGTAAATATATTCATTTTTACTAATATTTCGATACTATTTCATGTAGTATCACGATGTGTGATACCTGCCAGTGTGTTGCTGGAGACCCCTGCCAGTGTGTTGCTGGAGACCCCTGCCAGTGTGTTGCTGGAGACCCCTGCCAGTGTGTTGCTGGAGACCTCTGCCAGTGTGTTGCTGGAGACCCCTGCCAGTGTGTTGCTGGAGACCCCTGCCAGTGTGTTGCTGGAGACTTCGGCCAGTGTGTTGCTGGAGACCCCTGCCAGAGTGTTGCTGGAGACTTCGGCCAGTGTGTTGCTGGAGACCTCTGCCAGTGTGTTGCTGGAGACTTCTGCCAGCGTATTGCTGGAGACCTCTGCCAGCGTGTTGCTGGAGACCCCTGCCAGTGTGTTGCTGGAGACCCCTGCCAGTGTGTTGCTGGAGACCCCTGCCAGTGTGTTGCTGGAGACCCCTGCCAGTGTGTTGCTGGAGACTTCGGCCAGTGTGTTGCTGGAGACCTCTGCCAGTGTGTTGCTGGAGACCTCTGCCAGTGTGTTGCTGGAGACCTCTGCCAGTGTGTTGTTGGAGACTTCTGCCAGCGTGTTGCTGGAGACCTCTGCCAGCGTGTTGCTGGAGACCCCTGCCAGTGTGTTGCTGGAGACCCCTGCTAGTGTGTTGCTGGAGACCCCTGCCAGTGTGTTGCTGGAGACCTCTGCCAGTGTGTTGCTGGAGACCCCTGCCAGTGTGTTGCTGGAGACCTCTGCCAGTGTGTTGCTGGAGACCTCTGCCAGTGTGTTGCTGGAGACCTCTGCCAGTGTGTTGCTGGAGACCCCTGCCAGTGTGTTGCTGGAGACCCCTGCCAGTGTGTTGCTGGAGACCCCTGCCAGTGTGTTGCTGGAGACCCCTGCCAGTGTGTTGCTGGAGACCTCTTCCAGTGTGTTGCTGGAGACCTCTTCCAGCATGTTGCTGGAGACCTCTGCCAGTGTGTTGCTGGAGACCCCTGCCAGTGTGTTGCTGGAGACCTCTGCCAGTATGAACACCAGCATCTCGTCAGTGCTGGTGTTCCATTCCACACCTAGAACCTTTAATTGACTGGGTACTTGATAACCTGGAAATTCTTTCTCGATTACCTGGTTGAGGCCCATGACTGTAGTGGCATATTGGCTCCTAATAGTTCACGGTTAGCCTCATGGTAGATTTCTACCAGATCAGTTTGATCATTAGTGGTCCCCTGGAAATTGTCGACATACAAGTTGTCGCTAATGTTTGCCTTATAGGGGCTGTTTGATTTCCTCAAATGTGTGTCTAATGTTGCTTGCAAAAGAAACGGTGAGGACGTAGCTCCAAATAATACTGAGGGAAAACGATATGTGATGACTTCACTGTTAGGATCCAGTGGATCCTTGTACCAGAGGAATTTTGTGTAGTTACGATCTTCCTCCTGCAAACCTACTCGGAGGAAAGCCTTGCTGATATCAGCAGTGTAGGCGAAGATACTAGTGCGAAATCGTAACAGCACATCATGTAGCCTTTGTGTTAGGCTAGGTCCCGTTTGGAGACATTCATTTAAAGACACACTGTTTGGCTTTACTTTAGCACTACAGTTAAAGACAATACGAATAGGTGTTGTCAATGAGTCTTTCACCACAGCGTGATGAGGTAAATAATGACTTATTTTTCGGTCATCGTTATCAACAACCTCAATAAATTTACTGTTAAGTTGTTGTTGGATGAGTTGATGATACATGTTCAGTTTGTCTGGCTGCTTCTGTAGTCGTGTTAATTGAGACTGCAATTGTGAGGCTGCCATAAAATAATTTACTGGAAGTTGTGGATGATCCAACTTCCATGGGAGTCTTACCCAGTATTGTTTATTTTCATAGACAACTGTGTCCAGGTATTGCTGGTAAGTCCACGTATCATCAGGACTTGGTTGTTCAGGGATAATACCTAAAGTGTCTAAATCACACAAACGATGTATTGGTGGGTCAGACTCAATATCTTCAGATATTTCTCTGAAACGTAGGGGTGACTGTTCCAAGCCTAGTCACGCCACTATTATGTTATTAGATTGTTGGTTTGTGGACGCTGGATTTTGTCTGAAAAGCACCGGTCCCGTAAGCAATTTGCCTCCGGCAGACGACAACAAATTCATTCCGTGTTGTCTAGTGCATCCAGTTATAAACTTGTAATAATGATCCGCGCTTATAAGTATTCCAACATCTGTGAGGCAGTCAGAATTTATTTTATAAACTGCTAGCCTCATGCGGTTTCGTCTAAGATGTCTCGCCGTGCGAGCTAACCCTGTGACCTGTAGGTCTGTAGGAAGTTTATCTACTACTACCGCGTGTATTGGACTAGTAGAAGATCCGAGTCTCACTAATACCTTAACTACTTTGTAGTCACGAGGTCCACTATTCGACAAGAAACCAGAAATATTTAACCTCACACTTTTGGCAGGTTTTAAATTTAATTCATCTACCAACTGTTGTGTAATGAAGGTTTTCTGTGAACCTTGGTCAAAAAGACCTCTAGTGTTAATTCTAGATCTTCGGTTTATTAGTCTAAGTTGAGCTGTAGGCAAAGTAGTATTATTGCCTGACTCAGTAGCAAGTACATTTACTTCTTGATGCACTTTACAATATTGCACTGCGGTAGAATTCGTGGAATTCTCCCCAGTGGTCATGGTTGGTGTAGAAGATTTTCTACATAAGCCGTAGTGGTGTACACCTTGGTTACATCGGTTGCAGGAACGTAGCTGCACTACACATTTTTTGGGATCATGAGAGCCCATGCACTTGGTGCACTTGTGTATTTCTTGCAACCTTTTAACCCTAACATTATAAGTAGGATAAACAGAGCATTGGTAGGTGGCATGTCCTTGATTGCAGAACAGACACCTTCTCTGGTTAATAGACTTGGTCTCTTTAGTAGACAAGTCATTGGTTATCTCAGAAGGAGACACCGAATATGTACCTACATTTCCACTCCTTTTCCCAGTGGATGGAGTAGTTTTGGATTTATATTTATTAGACTTATTCAAAGTCTGTTTAGGTTTGGCTGAAGTGTCAACTTGAGCTGAGTTACGATGGGAGTTAGTGGAGGAGTTTGAAACTTTCTCCCCATCTTGATTGGCTCTTTGTCTTTCGACTAAGGTATGCAGACCTTCTGTGATCTCTTTCAAAGTCAAAAAGGTCTTATTGTACATAGTACACAACTTATCTAAAGTTTCTCCTGGCAACTTTCGCCTAACAACTACTTTAGTCATCCATTCAGCTGACTGGATTTGGACTTTAAGGCTTAAGGCCTTGAGTAAAGACTCTAACTCTAGTCTGAAATTTTGGAGAGACTCTGCGGAATTATTAGCAGAGGGTAAATCTAGAAATTTTTGAACTAAGATAGTAATAGTTCTCTCCGTGTTATCGTAGTTAGTTTTGAGCAATTGAACAGCTGATGTGTAACCATCACTGGTCAGTGTTATATTAGAGATTACTTTCAAGGCTTCATTTCTTAACAAGCCTTGTAAATAAGTGAATTTGGTGGTTTGAGGAACGTTAGCTTTAGAGTCTACTGCATCTACGAATTTACTCCAGAAATCGTCCCAACTTTCTGTATCTAATCCTGAAAATGTAGGTAAGTCTAAAGTAGGTAGACGAACCTCTGGTAGTTGGGTATTGAATTGAGACCCTGTGTTACTGGTATTGGATCCAGATTGTTTTGCTAATTTAGATAGCAGATAAAGTTTATCTTGAATCTCATCCTCATACTGGGAGATATCGTCTACAATTTGACCTACTTCTTCAGGATCAATCTCTGTAGTATTCAGTAGATCAAGATAAGATTGACTTGCAGATTTGACTTGATCAAATTTTAGATCAGCCACTCTTACTGATGTCTCTAAGTGATAAGAGTCAATGGGAGTATCTTTAGATAAGCCCTCAGCCTTGTTAATTAATCTGGTCAAATGACCTTTAAGGCCAATGTAGGTTCTCTTAAATTGCTCAGGAGTAGCCATGTTGGGCTTGGGTCCAAACTTCATGGGGTTAGTATATGTATTACTAATGAAGCTTGGGTACTTGTTCATTAGTGGACAAGTAACATTAAATGTAGCCTAATTTAAGGTGGCTAATTTATACTTTACCTCACTTGAGGTTAAATGTACCTACCTAACAACAAGTAGCTAGATATTTTGTGCACTGTCTGAACTTCACCATTAGTTCTCGTCCGGTTAGCTCTTCTATATCACCATCAGAGTTAATGGAGATCATCCAGCAATACACAAAATAGATACACAAAATAATGAATACAAGAGAAATATTATGGAGACACTCCAATCAGAGTTATCTCAAAGTTTTAATCCCACCCTGTATAGGGTCAGCACAAATAGTATAATACATACACTACTGACTAGCTTAGGTCTAGTCGTGATAATTCCTAACTAAGAACTATAAATTTATTTAGTCTGGGCTTGTACCAAATTCAGCACAATCTCAGCCTAAATTCTACCTAATAAGATTGGTAAAGATTATTGTGGTGCAGTAAGGTGAATATAATTGTGCTGTATTTTTTGTTTTTTTGTTTTTATAAGAGTGCACTTGTACACACAGGTGAAAACGTATAAAGGTTATGAGCTATTGCTCCTGGTGACCTAAAAATTCATACTTCTGTATGAGGTATAGGTCTAAGTGTTGTGGATAATTAACTGTGTCCCACTAAGGCTACCTTATACATGAGGTGAAAGTAGCAATATGTTGGTGTGACTTAGACTAACCGATGTGTTACACTGTTGGTTGACACAATTAATTAAATAGTTAATCTAGCTTATATCACACAAGAATTAGTTATTAATGATTAGTATTTTATAATTATAAATTTATGCCTATCCGGTTCAATAAGGACCATAATGTGGGACATTTGGGGCTTGACTCTAATTATTTAAATATTAATATAGTAAATTCAATTACGAAGGACAACCCACTTTTATAGTAAAAGAGGGAAACTGAGAAATTATGATCATTAGAAAATTCTAGATGAACCAGTAACTATGGATAAAATACTAGAGAATATGATCATTGATATAATTAATGGGCTGTACAATTAAATGAATCAAGCCCCAAATGTCCCACAAGGGGTCAATGGATTTGTTAAAGGACGGAGCACAGCAAACTATAGTTAATTACCTTGCTAATGATACAGCTAAGTACTCCCAATAAACTCGCTCCTCGGGGCAAAATTTTAAAATTTAAAATACAATACCTAAAGCCACTAATACGCATAGCGTTTCGGGCAAATATATACGAAGTAAAACCCAAACAAAGAACTGACTCCGTAGGACCCATAAAAAATGAGACTAACAATTTTAAGTTGTATGATAAAAGGGCGGCAAACACTCTCAATGAATACCTAACATCAGTGTTCACACTAGAAACCTTGAATGACATCCCATCACCAACACAAATGTTTGTCAGAGGTAAGGAGAATGAATTAAGAGAAATACCAATTACACGCGACACAATCAGGAAGAGCATTGACAAACTAAAAGACTCAGAAGCCCAAAGTGTAAATGGATTTAAGTCCCAAGTCGTAAAGGAACTGGCAAATTAATTGGGTGGTTGTAGGTAGGAGCTGCCTCGTATGGGCCGGTGGGCGTTCTGCAGTTGCCTTTGTTCTTGTGTTCTTATGTTGAGTAGCAACATTTGCAAATTTGCAGATGATACGAAAATAGGTAGGGAAATTAACACGGAAGAAGACTCACTATCACTTCAAGTTGATCTAAATAGGGTTTTGAAATGGTCAAAAGATTGATAGATGCAGTTTAATGCTGATAAATGTAAAGTTTTGAGACTAGGTAATGATGATAGTTACAAGATACGAGCTAGATGGTGTTGAGATTGCGAAGTCGGATTGTGAAAGGGATCCGGGAGTTATGATTAGTAAGAATTTAAAACAAAAAGATCAATGCATGAATGCTCGTAATAAGGCAAATAGGACACTGGGATTTATTAATCGAAGTGTTAGTAACAAGACACCTGGTGTGGTTCTTCAGCTATATCTTGCTCTGGTTAGGCCCCATTTACATTATGCAGTTCAGTTTTGGTCGCCATATTATAGAATGGATATAAATTCACTTGAACGTGTCTAGAGTAGGATGACTAAGTTAATTCCCAAAAATATAAATCTTTTATATGAAGAAAGATTAACAAAGCTTAAATTGCATTCACTGGAAAAGCGAAGAGTTAGGGGTGATATGATAGGGGGTTAAAAGTGGATGAATGGACATAACAAAGGAGATATTAGTAGGGTATTAAAAGCATCAACACAAGACATGAGACATGAACCCAGCGATAGGTGACGTAAATAGGGATTTCGATGTGGATTCAATATATAACTCATTTAAGAATATTCTAAACAAAGCACAGGAACGTAGTATACCATACAAATTGAATAGATCGAATACTAATGACCCAAAGTGGATAACAAAGAATTTGAAGAACCTTATAGGTAAAAAGAGAGCTTGGTACAAAAGGATTAAAAATGGGGAGGTCACTTTAGAACAGGAATTCGTACAACTGGTTAGAAATGTTAAAAAAGAGATAAGGAAAGCAAAAAGAAACTATGAAGTTCGCATAGCAGGGCAAGCAAAGACAAATCCTAAAGGTTTTTTTCAGTTATATCGTACTAAGACTAGGGAAAGGATAGGTCCATTAAAAACTGAGACAGGTCAAATAACAGATAGTGATGAAGAGATGAGTAGTATTTTTAATAAATAAGAACATAAGAACAAAGGCAACTGCAGAAGGCCTATTGGCCCATACGAGGCAGCTCCTATTTATAACCACCCAATCCCACTCATATACATGTCCAACCCATGCTTGAAACAATCGAGGGACCCCACCTCCACAATGTTACGCGGCAATTGGTTCCACAAATCAACAACCCTGTTACTGAACCAGTATTTACCCAAGTCTTTCCTAAATCTAAACTTATCCAATTTATACCCATTGTTTCGTGTTCTGTCTTGTGTTGATACTTTTAATACCCTATTATTATCCCCTTTGTTATGTCCATTCACCCACTTGTAAACCTCTATCATGTCACCCCTAACTCTTCGCCTTTCCAGTGAATGCAACTTAAGCTTTGTTAATCTTTCTTCATATGAAAGATTTCTAATTTGGGGAATTAACTTAGTCATCCTACGCTGGACACGTTCAAGTGAATTTATATCCATTCTATAATATGGCGACCAAAACTGAACTGCAAAATCTAAATGGGGCCTAACTAGAGCAAGATATAGCTTGAGAACCACACCAGGTGTCTTGTTACTAACGCTGCGATTAATAAATCCAAGTGTCCGATTTGCCTTATTACGAACATTTATGCATTGATCCTTTTGTTTTAAATTCTTACTAATCATAACTCCCAGATCCCTTTCGCAATCCGACTTCGCAATCTCAACACCATCTAGCTCGTATCTTGTAACTCTATCATCATTACCTAACCTCAGAACTTTACATTTATCAGCATTAAACTGCATCTGCCAATCCTTTGACCATTTCAAAACCCTATCTAGATCAACTTGAAGTGATAGTGAGTCCTCCTCCGAATTAATTTCCCTACCGATTTTCGTATCATCGGCAAATTTGCAAATGTTGCTACTCAAACCTGAATCTAAATCATTTATATATATTATAAACAACAGAGGTCCAAGGACAGAGCCTTGAGGCACTCCACTTACAACATTTTCCCACTCTGACTTGACTCCATTTATACTAACTCTCTGTTTCCTTTGGTATAGCCATGCCCTAATCCAGTTTAATATAGCACCCCCAATACCATGAGCCTCTATCTTTTTAATCAGTCTTTCATGTGGCACTGTATCAAAAGCTTTGCTAAAGTCAAGGTACACAACATCACAATCCTTACCACTATTAACTGCCTCAACTATGCTAGAATAAAAAGATAACAAATTTGTTAAACATGAACAGCCATTTATAAAACCATGTTGCGACTCAATTATTAATTTATGTTTTTCAAGATGAAGACGAATTTTATTTGCTATTATAGATTCGAGTAACTTTCCCACAATAGACGTTAGGCTATTTGGTCGATAGTTAGACGCAAGTGTTCTATCTCCTTTCTTAAAAACTGGTATCACATTAGCAACTTTCCAAAACTCTGGCACTCTGCCTGACTCTATTGATTTATTAAATATGGTTGACAGTGGGTCACAAAGCTCCTCTTTGCATTCTTTAAGCACCCTGGCAAACACTTCATCCGGCCCTGGGGATTTGTTTGGTTTGAGTTTTGCTATTTGTTTAAGAACATCTTCCCTGCTAACTGTTAAACTCGTCAACCTGTCCTCGTCCCCACCCACATAGACTTGTTCGGCTGAAGGCATATTGTTAAGTTCCTCTTTAGTAAATACAGATACAAAATATTTATTAAAAATACTACTCATCTCTTCATCACTATCTGTTATTTGACCTGTCTCAGTTTTTAATGGACCTATCCTTTCCCTAGTCTTAGTACGTTATAACTGAAAAATCCCTTTAGGATTTGTCTTTGCTTGCCCTGCTATACGAACTTCATAGTTTCTTTTTGCTTTCCTTATCTCTTTTTTAACATTTCTAACCAGTTGTACGAATTCCTGTTCTAAAGTGACCTCCCCATTTTTAATCCTTTTGTACCAAGCTCTCTTTTTACCTATAAGGTTCTTCAAATTCTTTGTTATCCACTTTGGGTCATTAGTATTCGATCTATTCAATTTGTATGGTATACTACGTTCCTGTGCTTTGTTTAGAATATTCTTAAATAAGTTATATATTGAATCCACATCGAAATCCCCATTTACGTCACCTATCGCTGGGTTCATGTCTCGCTCCAAGACCGGCCCCCACCCCATACCCAAGACTTTCCAATCAATTTGACCCAAAGAATTTCTTAGGCTATTAAAATCAGCTTTTCGAAAATCTGGCACTTTAACAGAATTTTCTCCTACAGGTCTATTCCATTCTATGCTAAATCTGATTTCTTTGTGATCACTGTTCCCTAGCTCACTCCCTATTTCGATGTCATTAATTTGTGTTTCCCTGTTAGTTAACACTAAATCTAAAATATTATTTTCCCGTGTTGGTTCCTTAATGTGTTGCGTAAGAAAGCAATCGTCAATTAATTCTAGAAAATCTTCTGCTTCACTATTTCCTGTTTTGTTCAACCAGTTTATTCCACTAAAATTAAAGTCACCCATGACGTAAATACTGTTAGATCTAGATGCCCTAGATATTTCATCCCATAGATGCTTTGCTTCCATTCTGTCTAAATTTGGTGGCCTATATATAACTCCTATTATAATATTATTTGCTTTTTCGTATAAATCTATCCAAATAGTTTCTGAGTGTGGCTCAGTTTTGATTCCCTCTTTGAGACTACATTTCAAATTGTCCCTAACATATATGGCTACTCCCCCTCCTCGTCTAATATATCTATCTGTGTGAAATAGTTTAAATCCATTTATCTGATATTCAGCTAATAGTTCTCTATTTTCTACATTCATCCACGTTTCGGTAAGTGCAATAATATCTATTTTTTCTGTGCAGACAAGAGCATTTAATTCGTTAATTTTATTTCTTAGACTTCTACTGTTAGTGTAATATGCCCTAAGTGAATTGTTATTTTGAGGCCCTTCTCTTTCCCTGATCATTTTGCCAATTTCTTTCTCCCACAAACACATACTTTTATTATCTCCTTCCTCCAAATCAATTCCCATACCTCTATCTACTAACAGTTTAAATCCAAACAAACACCTGTAACCACTTCTTCCAATGAGTTCGCAACAGCAACAACCCCAGCTCTCGATAGATGCACCCCATCACGAGCATACATTTCATTTCTTCCATAGAAGTGTTCCCAGTTGTCTATGAAAGATATTGCATTTGATTTGCAATATCTTTCCAGCCGGCAATTGACACCAAGTGCCCTTGACATCCATTCATTTCCCACTCCCTTTCTTGGAAGAATGCCACATATGATCGGGATTCCTCCCTTGCTCCTAACTAATTCAATGGCTGTCCTGAATCTCTGTATTAGTTCTTCACTCCTAACTCGTCCAACATCATTACCCCCTGCACTAATACAAATAATGGGTTTGTTCCCATTTCCTGTCATAATATCATTCATGTTTCCAACAATATCACCAATTCCAGCTCCCGGGTAGCAAACCCTTCATCTGTTCCCCCTATCTCTGGCACAAAACGTTCTGTCTAAATACCTCACCTGGGAATCTCCCACAACCAAAACTCGCTTCGATCCTCCCTTTTCCTTTCGAGCAGTTTGAGGGACCTGCGCTTTAATGCTCCTCGTTACTTTGTCTTTGCCACCTCGTTGAACAACAGGTTCAACACAGCACTCGTCCTCTAATACGTCAAATGCATTAAAAGTCCTTAGGTGTAGGCTATTAGTTGTCGGTTTTGCCAAGGTCTTCTTAAGACCCCTGTCTTTCACAACTTGCCAAGACGAGGACTTCTTAATACTGGTCCCGTCAGTCCTTCTTAATGAGGTCCCGTCAACACTGGCCTCCTCCTTCGTTTCCTCCCGAAGTCAATAAAGTAAATACAGATACAAATATTTTGTATCTGTATTTACTAAAGAGGAACTTAACAATATGCCTTCAGCCGAACAAGTCTATGTGGGTGGGGACGAGGACAGGTTGACGAGTTTAACAGTTACCAGGGAGGATGTTCTTAAACAAATAGTAAAACTCAAACCAAACAAATCCCCAGGGCCGGATGAAGTGTTTACCAGGGTGCTTAAAGAATGCAAAGAGGAGCTTTGTGACCCACTGTTAACCATATTTAATAAATCAATAGAGTCAGGCAGAGTGCCAGAGTTTTGGAAACTTGCTAATGTGATACCCGTTTTTAAGAAAGGAGATAGATCACTTGCGTCTAACTAACGACCAATTAGCCTAACGTCTTTTGTGGGAAAGTTACTCGAATCTATAATAGCAAATAAAATTCGTCTTCATCTTGAAAAACATAAATTAATAATTGAGTCACAACATGGTTTTATAAATGGCCGTTCATGTTTAACAAATTTGTTATCTTATTATTCTAGCATTGTTGAGGCAGTTGATAGTGGTAAGGCTTGCGATGTTGTGTACCTTGACTTTAGCAAAGCTTTTGATACAGTGCCACATGAAAGACTGATTAAAAAGTTAGAGTCTCATGGTATTGGGGGTGCTATATTAAGCTGGAATAGGGCATGACTATACCAAAGGAAACAGAGAGTTAGTATAAATGGAGTCAAGTCAGAGTGGGAAAATGTTGTAAGTGGGGTGCCTCAGGGCTCTGTCCTGGGACCTCTGTTGTTTATAATATATATAAATGATTTAGATTCAGGTTTGAGTAGCAACATTTGCAAATTTGCCGATGATACGAAAATCGGTAGGGAAATTAATTCGGAGGAGGACTCACTATCACTTCAAGTTGATCTAGATAGGGTTTTGAAGTGGTCGAAGGATTGGCAGATGCAGTTTAATGCTGATAAATGTAAAGTTCTGAGGATAGGTAATGATGATAGGGTTACAAGATACGAGCTAGATGGTGTTGAGATTGCGAAGTCGAATTGCGAAAGGGATCTGGGAGTTATGATTAGTAAGAATTTAAAACAAAAGGATCAATGCATAAATGTTCGTAATAAGGCAAATCGGACACTTGGATTTATTAATCGCAGCGTTAGTAACAAGACACCTGGTGTGGTTCTCAAGCTATATCTTGCTCTAGTTAGGCCCCATTTAGAGTATGCAGTTCAGTTTTGGTCGCCATATTATAGAATGGATATAAATTCACTTGAACGTGTCCAGCGTAGGATGACTAAGTTAATTCCCCAAATTAGAAATCTTTCATATGAAGAAAGATTAACAAAGCTTAAGTTGCATTCACTGGAAAGGCGAAGATTTAGGGGTG
Source organism: Procambarus clarkii (assembly GCF_040958095.1). Lineage (NCBI taxonomy): Eukaryota > Metazoa > Arthropoda > Malacostraca > Decapoda > Cambaridae > Procambarus > Procambarus clarkii. Next base: position 8,315,473 of record NC_091219.1, read on the forward strand.
ACATGATAGAGGTTTACAAGTGGGTGAATGGACATAACAAAGGGGATATTAATAGGGTATTAAAAGTATCAACACAAGACAGAACACGAAACAATGGGTATAAATTAGATAAGTTTAGATTTAGGAAAGACTTGGGTAAATACTGGTTCAGTAACAGGGTTGTTGATTTGTGGAACCAATTGCCGCGTAACATTGTGGTGGTGGGGTCCCTCGATTGTTTCAAGCATGGGTTGGACATGTATATGAGTGGGATTGGGTGGTTATAAATAGGAGCTGCCTCGTATGGGCCAACAGGCCTTCTGCAGTTGCCTTTGTTCTTATGTTCTTAAGACAGAACACAAAACAATGGGTATAAATTGGATAAGTTTAGATTTAGGAAAGACTTGGGTAAATACTGGTTTGGCAACAGGGTTGTTGATTTGTGGAACCAATTACCGCGTAACGTGGTGGAGGTGGGGTCCCTCGATTGTTTCAAGCGTGGGTTGGACATGTATATGAGTGGGTTTGGGTGGTTATAGATAGGAGCTGCCTCGTCTGGGCCAATAGGCCTTCTGCAGTTACCTTTATTCTTATGCTCTCAATTCACTATGCTTGCCAGTGAAACTCCTTTTCAGAAAATCGCTGGACCATGGAATAGTTCCCCTAGTAATAGTTGAAGGTGATGTAGTGATCGAGTAATCCTTATACTCCATTATCTCATCATCATAATGGCATAACTAATTACACAAGCATTAATCCTATCCCTATTTACAGGTAACGGTTTTTCACCCTTTTTATATCTTACTGTGAGGTGTCGTCACCGTACATAAGCAAGCGACTTGAGAATAGCACATTACGGGCTATTCATGCCCGTGCCACCTCTTGGGTGGCTTAATCTTTATAAATAAATCAGAATAGCACACACCATTTGGTCCGGGAGCCATCACCCGTCACGCAGGGTGCAGTTGCGCCTCCACAGATCTCCAGTATCATCTTTTGATACTGGTAATGGCTCAAAAGGGCCACCACTTACGGGGTATTCATGCCCGTGTCACCTCTTGGGTGGCTTAATCTTCATCAATCAATCGAATAGCACACAGTACAATCTCCAGTCAAGAATGTAGCACTCGGCGTGTACAGTTCTAATCGACCCAAGACGCTACAGCCTCGACACAGAGCAGACAGCAGACTACGACCGTTGTTCAGGTCCATGTAAACTACATCTAGCCGAAGTCCTTCGTCTGAATAGCCAGTTACCAGTTACAGGAGATACTTTTTCACCCACAGAGTTATTAACTCGTGGAACCGCCTACCCACCGAAGCGGTAAGTGGCAAAACGATGATGATTTTCAAAATATACCTGGAAAAGATCATTCCTCCCTACACCTGGGGGTACCTTCGTTAAAGTAAAAAGGTATACAGAAATAACAAAGAAAATAGATATGAATACTATTACCTTCGATGTTAGTAGTAGTTGTGCAAGTGAGGAGAAAGAAAAAATATTACGGAGTTGGAAGGAAGCTTCTAAGGTACTCTCGTATCTCATGGAATGTGACGGACAGGGCAAAGGTAGTTTTATTATTAATCATGGATGAAAGTAGATTGATAATATTATCTTGGAACGTTAATGGATTAAAAACTAGAGCGGTGGATGTACACTATTATACTCTTAGAGAATATTAACATAGTAGCACTCCAGGAAACTGGGGATAGGGATGGTAACATTCTGAACATGAAGATGAACATGTTGAACAAGAAGATGTTCAACTGCTGGGCGAGCCCTCTCCTACTCATCTGAGGGGAGGGAGATTAGATTATGCTTGTTTGATAAATGCTGAGGGCATAGAGGAGAATTGTCTTACTGTGGATGAAATGCTAAGAGATTTTGCATTACAAATACAGCTTAAACTAGATAAAAAGCATGCCTGCCTTCAGAGGAAAAGCTTAAAGTTTAATAAGGGAGAATTAATGGGTCTTGTTGGTCATATTAAGTCTTGGTATGATACTTATAAGCCAGTTTCGGTAGAAGCATTTTATTAAGATTTAATTAAGGAGGTAGATGTATTTAATGTAACATTGAACCGGAAAACATCTGGTATAGAAAAGCATCTCCCCATAAAAGTGTGCGGAGAAGAGAAAGGAAATTTGGAGCAAGTATTGGCAGGAGTTTGCAGAGAAAGTTAGGAGTAACAAACTTGAAGGAAATCTGGCAAGACATAATTGAAATAAGGGGTAAAAAGCATAATTTTGTTGCACATCCTGACCCGTAAGGAATTGCAAAAGGTCTCGTAAATAAATGGGCGGAAGCTGCCAAACTTAGTTCATTTAATTACCCGCTGTAACGAGAGAGTCGTTTGATTCTTGGAAAGATCTAAGAAAGGATTTTATACTTACAGCAGGTAACAGTGGTGATGTCACTTGCACAGGTATTACCAGAGAAGAACTAATAACGGCGATTAAAGTTGGGAAATCTACCGCCCCCTGGGGAGGATGGAGTAACTTATGAAATACTTAATGAACTTGCCATTATGACGAAAAGCCCGCTGTTAGACCTCTTTAATATTAGTTATAAAGAGGGCAGAATTCCCAGTAAATGAAAAAGAACTATGATCATCCTTATCCCTAAAGCCAATGGAGAGTACAGACCTGTGTCTTTAACCTCGTGTTTTTGTAAAATGATGGAGAGGATCATTTTAAATAAACTTTTGTATATAATAGGTAATCAGCTGTCTAATAATATTTCGGGTTCCTCAGAGGAAAAAGTACCTCTGACTGTATTATTAAATGTCTAGCTAATGGTAATGATTATTATAGAATTTTTATTGATTTATAAGGAGCTTTTGATAAAGCCAACAAAGAGGTTATTTTATATGAATTAGCTGGTCTTGGTGTTGAAGGGAGATTATTGCGCTGGATAGGGGATTATCTTCAGGAAAGGAAGGCTCAGGTGTGGTATCAAGGTTGTATGGTTCAAGGATCAAGGTCAAGAACTCTGCACACCTCAGGGAGGAGTGTTGAGTCTCACCCTGTTTAATGTACTAATGAATAAGATAGCATCTGAGAAATACTCAAATTGGGTAACTCCAATTATATATGCCGATGATATTTTGTTTCAGGGCAAAGATATTTCAAAGGTTCAAACCGTGTTGGACAATTTCGGAAACCAGTGTCACCACATGGGACTAGTGGTTAATGAAGACAAAACTAAAGTTTGAATGTAGAAGTCGGAGGCCCATTACATTGGAAATAAACGGTAAAAATATAGAGAGTTAATATATATAAATATTTAGGCATATATGTTGGATATACCCATGAGAGTTTGGAAACTGAGATGAACAGACTGTTGAGTCAATGTCGGAAGAGATTACAACCTCTGAAGGCCTTGGCATGCTGTGGAAAGGAGTGGGAATCCAAGTGCTACGAATGATGTGCTTGAGTACTGTAAGATTTCTTATTGATTATGCTGCACCTGTCATTTCTTGTTTTGGTAAAGGTAGGATAGGCAAGTTGGAGAAGATACAAAATGAAGCCGTTGGGGGTCGTTGTGAGCCGCAGGCCGGGCTCTGCTCCCCTTAGCTACCTTAATTTTTGCCCACACTTGTCTTGCAGACGTTTCTCTTCCAATAGAGCTAGTGAACTCTAGTCATTGTCTTTCCCTTTGTAACTCATCTGCAATGTATGTACCTTTACCTGAATAAAAAATCTAATCTAAATCTATATCTAATCTATATGCTTAGATATATGCAAATGAGAGAGTAATAGAGCGAAACCTTTAAAATACTGAACAATTTGGAGGATATTGATTCATACAATTTCTTCAAAAGGTCAGATGTAACACGAACAAGGAGCAAAGGTTTTAAGCTCAACAAGCCACAGTGTAGGAGTGACAACAAATGCTTTTTAACCCATACGATTTTGATCATAGCAATAAGGTTTCTAAAACAGTAGGCATTCTTCCAAAGTCAGACACTGTACTATGTTCCTCGCCCTAACCTAGTCACTCAGTATTATTCACTCATTTATGTCTTGTCTATTTATGTCTTAAAGGTTACAAGACGTACATTAGTCAATACAATTGGTGCTTAAAATGTTAAGGATCTCTTGTGAAACACGGGTATTAATAAAAAAATTTATTATGTAAAATAAATAAAAAAGGCCCAAGGGCCATGAAGTAACAAGAATGCAAGGCTGGCGTAAGTAGAGAAGACGGAAGATTCTTCATATTAAAAGACCCTGCTTCTCCAAGATGGCAGTCACACCCTGCTTGCCCTGGACAATCACCATATGGAGAAGGACTGTTTACTGTGAAGGGAAGTCCACAAATGCAATGCCAGCATGAGTCAGTCTTGAAGGGTAAACGATGATGGCACCCTCACAGTAACACAAAAGCCGAGCAAGCCCAGTGAGGAAGACCTGTTGATGGGAAAGGAGGAGAATCATTAGTCACAACAAAATCCACATAGAAACAAAGGAGAGAAAAAAAATAAAGTGGATGTCTTCTTTTTGTATAGACATAATAAATATTGCCATTTGGCTATGTATTTATATGATATATAAAAGAATACAGCATAAAACAAAATAAGAGGGGTGGTAGGAGAAGAAAAGATTAGTGTTCAGTGAGAATCCACAAGGTCTTCTCTGAATACTCTTTATTTTCTTCAAGGCTGTGGGTCCCTACAATTGCACCAGAGGTGGTACACACCCCTATTATTATTTAAACAGGTGAGTAAAAATAGGTGAGTACACATACGGTGTCAGCAAACTTAGCCTCCAAACACACACACACACATGGTATCAGCAAGCTTAGCCTCCAAACACACACACACACATGGTATCAGCAAGCTTAGCCTCCAAACACACACACACATGGTATCAGCAAACTTAGCCTCCAAACACACACACACACATGGTATCAGCAAGCTTAGCCTCCAAACACACACACACACATGGTATCAGCAAGCTTAGCCTCCAAATACACACATGGTATCAGCAAGCTTAGCCTTTAAACACACACACACACACACACACAAACGGTATCAGCAAGCTTAGCCTCCAAACACACACACACACACACACACACACACACACACACACACACACACACACACACACACACACACACACACACACACACACACACACACACACACACACACATTACAAGTGAAACCCATTACAATGTGTTTATAGAGAGGTTTATGACGAAAGATGAGCAAACAGCCCACAAAAATAGATGGCAACAACGACAACGTACTAGCCTCTCAGGTAGTCTCACCTCCCAGGTCACATCCCAGGTCACCTCCCAGGTCACCTCCCAGGTCGCATCCTCCCCAACTCAGCCCTCCTATACATCCCCCCTGCCTCAGCCTCCCAAAACCCCCTTGTCCCTTCCACATTTGCACCTCCACAACGATTCCCCTGCCCCTGCTACATCACACTTGTCAGCGACCCCAGTGGGTCAAGCCATGCCCTCCCCAAACCCACCTTCCCATCCCCCCTCCCCAAATACCCCTTCCCACTCCCCTGCCCCTTCTACCCCATTGACTTCAATTCCATCTACTCCATCCCAGCTTCCACTGCACCCCTCTTCCACTCACCCCCAAACCCCACCCAACCCTCACCCCTCCTATGCACCTCCAGCCCACATTTAACCCCCTCACCTTGTGACCCCCTAACACCTTCCCCCATCTCCCTCTTCCCCTCTTCTACCCCAAAACCCCCACCTACCCCCGATTCCCCCCTAACTAATATACCCTCTCTTCCACTCCCAGCACCCATGCTCCATTCTCATCTCAGCTCTCCGCCCTCAGTATCCCTCTTACCCCCAACCTCTCAACCTCTATCTGACTCTCAGTCCCACTCTATTTCTCAACCCCCCTATGCTATTCAGACCCCTAACTTTCAGACCCATTATGCCCTTCCTACCCCCCTAGATGCCCAGACCCCATTCGCCTACCAGGCACTCCCAGGCACCCCCCTAGCACCCCCCCACTCACCCCCACAGCCCCCACTTGCCCCCCAGACACCCCCCAGTTCCCCCCAGACCCCTGGTGAAAGGGGGAAACTCTGACACCCGAGTTTCCAAGAAGAGTCTCAAGGTTTGGTACACCAATGCTGATGGGGTAGCCAATAAAGCAGAAGAGATAAAAGAAAGAGTTAGTGAGGCAGACCCAGACATAGTGGCAATAGTGGAAACTAAAATAAATGGCATGATCTCGGATGCAATCTTTCCAGAGGGGTACCAGGTGATAAGAAAAGAAAGGACACAGAGACAGGGAGGAGGAGTGGCACTACTAATAAAGCGGAAATGGAAGTTTGATGAGCTGGAAAATCCGGGTACCAATGAAAGCACAAGCTTCATACATGGAACTCTGACAGTGGATGGGAAGAAGATTGTAATCTTGATACTCTACAATCCCCCACCAAACAGTAGAAGGCCCAGGCAGGAGTACGAGGACAGCAACAAGACATGTATGGATGAACTGCAGAGGGCAGCAACTTTAGCGCATAGAATGAGAGCGAAGCTGCTGGTCATGGGGGACCTAAATCACGGAGAGAAAGATTGGGAAACGAGGAATCCCCATGGCGGGGAGGAGACCTGGGGAGCGAAGCTGGTAGACGTTATTGACAGGAATTTCCTAACACAGCATGTGAAAGAAGATACTAGGGAAAGAGGAGGGGATACGCCCAGCCTATTAGATCTCATTATCACTCAGAATGTAGAAGACATCGAGCAGTTGGAACATGAAATACCACTAGGAGCTAGTGACCATTGTGTCCTAGCCTTTGACTACATGATGGAGCTTAAAATTGTGACGAAAGGACAAGAGGTCCGGGAAAGGAGACTTGATTACAGAAAAGGGGACTACAGAAGGATAAGGGACTACCTGGGAGAAGTGCAGTGGGAGGAAGAACTTAGAGGAAAAACAGTGCAAGGTATGATGAACCAAGTCATATTGAAATGCAAGGAGGCTGAAGATAGATTTATTCCAACAATAAAGGAAAAAAGCAGGAGGGAATATAATAACCCATGGTTTAATAGACAGTGTCAGGAAGCAAAGGTGAGAAGCAGGAGGGAGTGGAGGAAGTACAGAAGACAAAGGACAGAGGACAACAGGATTAGATGTAACAGAGCTAGGAATGATTACATTAACATAAGACGAGTGTCGGAAAGAAATTATGAGAACGATATTGCAGTCAAAGCGAAAAAGCAACCAAAATTACTACATAGCCATATAAGAAGGAAGATGTCGGTAAATGACCAAGTGACAAGACTGAGGAAAACAGAAGGGGCATACACAGAAAGCGACAAGGAAATCTGCGAGGTACTGAATGCAAAATTCCATGGAGTGTTCACTACCGAGCCTGAGCAGCTCCCATTGTTAGAAGAGATTACCCAAGATGAAAGACTATCAGATATAGAGGTGACAGCAGAGGATGTAATGAAACAGTTGACAACACTGGATGCAAATAAAGCTGTTGGACCAGAGAAAGTATCACCGTGGATACTTAAAGAGGCAGCGCAGGCTCTCAGCGTGCCTCTGGCAATGATCTTCAATGAGTCACTTATGTCGGGAGAATTGCCAGTTGCTGGAAGGAGGCAAATGTCGTACCGATTTTCAAAAAGGGGGATAGGGAGGAGGCACTTAACTACAGACCCGTATCACTGACAAGCATCCCCTGCAAAATACTTGAAAGAATAATTAGGCTAAGACTTGTTGAGCACCTGGAGAGCATTGGGTTTGTAAACAAGCACCAACATGGGTTCTGGACAGGGAAATCATGCCTAACAAACCTTTTAGAATTCTATGATAAAGTAACAAGGATAAGGCAGGACAGAGAAGGCTGGGCAGACTGCATATTTCTTGACTGCCAAAAGGCCTTTGATACGGTACCGCACATGAGACTGCTATACAAACTTGAGAGGCAGGCAGGAGTAAGCGGAAAGGCCCTAGTATGGGTGAAGAACTACCTAACAGGAAGGAGCCAGAGGGTAATGGTAAGGGGCGAAAAGTCGGACTGGCGAACAGTAACAAGTGGAGTACCTCAAGGATCGGTGCTGGGACCAATCCTCTTTCTAATTTACGTAAATGATATGTTTACAGGAGTGGAGTCATACATGTCAATGTTTGCAGATGACGCAAAATTAATGAGAAGAGTTGTGACAGACGAGGATTGTAGGATCCTCCAAGAGGACTTAAACAGGCTGCAGAGATGGTCAGAGAAATGGCTACTGGAGTTTAACACCAGTAAATGTAAAGTTATGGAAATGGGATCAGGTGACAGGAGACCAAAGGGACAGTACACAATGAAGGGGAACAGCCTACCTGTAACGATTCGAGAAAGAGACCTGGGAGTGGATGTGACATCTAATCTAACTCCTGAGGCACATATAAATAGGATAACGACAGCAGCGTACTCTACACTGGCGAAAATTAGAACTTCATTCAGAAACCTAAATGAGGAAGCTTTTAGGGCGCTTTACACTGCCTACGTGAGACCCGTCTTAGAGTATGCCGCGCCATCATGGAGCCCCCACCTGAAGAAACACATAAAGAAACTGGAGAAGGTTCAGAGGTTTGCGACGAGGCTTGTCCCAGAGCTACGAGGGATGGGATATGAAGAGCGGCTGAAGGAACTGAACCTTACGACACTAGAGAAAAGAAGGGAGAGAGGAGATATGATAGGGACATATAAAATACTCAGGGGAATTGACAAAGTGGAAATAGATCAAATGTTCACACGTAATAATAACAGAACGAGGGGACATGGGTGGAAACTGGAAACTCAGATGAGTCACAGAGATGTTAGGAAGTTTTGTTTTAGCGTGAGAGTAGTAGAAAAATGGAATGCACTTGGGGAACAGGTTGTGGAAGCAAATACTATTCATACTTTTAAAACTAGGTATGATAGGGAAATGGGACAGGAGTCATTGCTGTAAACAACCGATAGCTAGAAAGGCGGGATCCAAGAGTCAATGCTCGATCCTGCAAGCACATATAGGTGAGTACATATAGGTGAGTACACACACACACACACACATGATATCAGCAAGCTTAGCCTCCAAACACACACACACACACACACACATGGTATCAGCAAGCTTAGCCTCCAAACACACACACACATGGTATCAGCAAGCTTAGCCTCCAAACACACACACACACATGGTATCAGCAAGCTTAGCCTCCAAATACACACATGGTATCAACAAGCGTAGCCTCTAAACACACACACACACGCTGAACTACAGGCCAGTGTCCTTAACTTGTATACCATGCAAGGTGATGGAGAACATTGTGAGAAAAAACCTAGTAACACATCTGGAGAGAAGAGACTTCGTGACAACCCATCAACATGGGATCAGGGAGGGTAAATCTTGCCTTACAGGCTTGATAGAATTCTATGATCAGGTGACAAAGATTAAGCAAGAAAGAGAAGGATGGGCGGACTGCATTTTTTTGGACTGTCGGAAAGCCTTTGACACAGTACCCTATAAAAGGTTGATGCATAAGCTGGAGAAACAGGCAGGAGTAACTAGTAGGGCGCTCCAGTGGATAAGGGAGTACCTAAGCAATAGGAAGCAGAGAGTTACAGTGAGGGGTGAGACCTCAGAATGGCGGGAAGTCACCAGTGGAGTCCCACAGGGCTCTGTGCTTGGACCTATCCTGTTTCTGATATATGTAAATGATCTCCCAGAGGGTATAGACTCATTCCTCTCAATGTTTGCTGACGACGCCAAAATTATGAGAAGGATTAAGACAGAGGAGGACAGCTTGAGGCTTCAAGAAGACCTGGACAAGCTGCAGGAATGGTCGAACAAATGGATGTTAGAGTTTAACCCAAGCAAATGTAATGTAATGAAGATAGGAGTAGGAAGCAGGAGACCAGATACAAGGTATCACTTGGGAGATGAAATACTTCAAGAGTCCGAGAGAGAGAAAGACCTGGGGGTTGATATGACGCCAGACCTGTCCCCTGAAGCTCATATCAAGAGGATAACATCAGCAGCATATGCCAGGTTGGCTAACATAAGAACGGCCTTTAGAAACTTGTGTAAGGAATCTTTCAGAACATTATATACCACATATGTCAGACCAATCCTGGAGTATGCGGCTCCAGCATGGAGTCCATATCTAGTCAAGCATAAGAGTAAACTGGAAAAGGTTCAAAGGTTTGCCACCAGACTAGTACCCGAGCTGAGAGGTATGAGCTACGAGGAGGAGACTACGGGAATTGAACCTCACTTCGTTGGAAGACAGAAGAGTTAGGGGGGACATGATCACCACATTCAAGATTCTCAAGGGAATCGACAGGGTTGATAAAGATAGGCTATTTAACACAAGGGGCACACGCACTAGGGGACACAGGTGGAAACGGAGTGCCCAAATGAGCCACAGAGATATTAGAAAGAACTTTTTTAGTGTCAGAGTGGTTGACAAATGGAATGCATTAGGAAGCAATGTGGTGGAGGCTGACTCCATACACAGTTTCAAGTGTAGATATGATAGAGCCCAATAGGCTCAGGAACCTGTACACCTGTTGATTGACGGTTGAGAGGCGGGACCAAAGAGCCAGAGCTCAACCCCCGCAAGCACAACTAGGTGAGTACAACTAGGTGAGTACATGGTATCAGCAAGCTTAGCCTCTAAACACACACACACACACATGGTATCAGCAAGCTTAGCCTCTAAACACACACACACAAATGGTATCAGCAAGCTTAGCCTCCAAACACACACACACATGGTATCAGCAAGCTTAGCCTCTAAACACACACACACACAAACGGTATCAGCAAGCTTAGCCTCTAAACACACACACACACAAATGGTATCAGCAAGCTTAGCCTCTAAACACACACACACACAAATGGTATCAGCAAGCTTAGCCTCCAAACACACACACGCACACACACACGGTATCAGCAAGCTTAGCCTCCAAACACACGGTATCAGCAAGCTTAGCCTCCAAACACACACACACACATGGTCATCAGCAAGCTTAGCCTCCAAACACACGCACACATGGTATCAGCAAGCTTAGCCTCCAAACACACACACACATGGTATCAGCAAGCTTAGCCTCCAAACACACACACACAGAAAATGGGGACATTGAAACAGTTGATAAACTTGATTTCAAGAGAGAGAGAGGTCACTATGGGGAACTTCAAAATTTTTTTAATAAGTAATTAGGCAGACTTGTTGCTAGACAGGGAAGTAAATTAAATGTGTGCCAAATTTTGCAAAATATACAATGAAGGCACACAAACATTCATACCAAAACAGAGATGCAGGGCCAGAAAACAGGATTGGTTTCAACAGAAATTGATGAGAGGGCCACAGACCAAAAGACACAAAAATGGAATGAAAGACATGAAAAACTACAAGCAGATGTCAACAAAGTTTTCGATTGGGCAGCAGAAAATAACATGATGTTTAACAGTGATAAATTTCAGGTATGGCAAAAACGAGGATCTGAAACATAATACAGGGTACAAAACACAATCGAATCTTCCCATAGTAGAAAAACAGCATGTCAAGGATTTGGGAATAATGATGTCCGACGATCTATGTTTAGGGAGCATAACCAAGCAAATATTGCGTCGGCCAGAAAAATGATCGGATGGATTATGAGAACTTTCAAATCCAGGGATCCCATCACAATGGTTGTACTCTTCAAGTCACTTATGTTGTCCCGTCTCGAGTACTGCCTCAGTATTCACTTCCCCCTTCAGAGCAGGAGAGATTGTTGAAATAGAGGGAATACAGAGAACATATACGACACGCATAAACGAGATAAAACACCTAAATTATTGGGATCGTCTCAAAGCTCTCCAAATGTACTCTCTAGAAAGGAGACGAGAGAGATACCAAATAATATACACATGGAAGATACTGGAGGGCAGGTCCCAATTCTACACAGTAAAATAACAACGTACTGGAGTGAACGATATGGAAAAAAATGCAAGATTGAACCAGTGAAGAGCAGAGGTGCCACAGGCACAATCAGAGAGCAACTGTATAAACATCAGAGGTCCGCGGTTGTTCAACGTCCTCCCAGCGACTATAAGAAATATTGCCGGAACAACCGTGGACATCTTCAGGAGAAAACTGGACTGTTTCTAAGAGAAGTTCCGGATCAGCCGGGATGTGTGGGTATGTGGCCCTGCGGCCGCTCCAAGCAACAGCCTGGTGGACCAAACTCTCACAAGTCGAGCCTGGCCTCGGGCCGGGCTTGAGGAGTAGAAGAGCAGAACCCATCAAGGCAGGTATCAATATAGAAAGAAGCAAACCCCCATAATACCAGCGATACAAAGATGCGAGAAACAACTATACAGCAGTAAGGGAAGAGGCAGAAAGAAATTTAAAAAAAGGGATAATGGATAAATGTAAAACAGAACTGGGCCTATTCTACAAATTCATAAACAACAAATTGCAGGTAAAGGATAATATCCAGAGGTTGAAAATAGGAAACAGATTCACAGAAAATGATAATGCAATGTGTGAAACATTAAACCAAAAGTTCCAAAGTGTGTTTATACACAATGAAATCTTAAGAGAACCAGACACAATAAGAATTTCTGAGAACATCATAGAGCGTATTAGAGGTGTCTAGAGATGAAGTGGAAAATATGCTAAAGGAGCTAAGTAGGAGTTAAAGAGCTAAAGGAGCTAACAAAGCAGTTGGTCCAGATGGAGTTTCACCATGGTTTCTGAGAGAATGTGCATCTGAGCTCAGCCTTCCACTTCACCTGAAGCAGTTGGTCCAGATGGAGTTTCACCATGGGTTCTGAGAGAATGTGCATCTGAGCTCAGCCTTCCACTTCACTGATCTTTCAGGCATCCCTGTGTACAGGAGTCATAGCAAACATGTGGAAAAAGGCTAACATAGTTCCAATCTACAAAAGTGGCAACAGGGAAGACCCCACCTCTCTCAGTTATAGACCTGAATCATTGACAAGTGTAACAGTGAAAAGATTGAAAAAAAAATAATAAAACTAAATGCGGTAGAACACCTGGAGAGAAATTATATATCACACAGACAGTATTGTTTTCGATCTGGAAGATCCTGTGTATCGAATTTACTCAGTTTCTATGATTGAGCCACAGAGATTTTAAAGGAAAAACGTAGTTGGGTTGACTGCATCTATCTAGACATAAACAAGGCTTTCGACAGAGTTCCACATAAGAGGTTGTTCTGGAAACTAGAAAATTTTGGATGGGTGACAGGTAAGCTTCTAACATGGATGAAAAGTTTTCTGACTGATAAGAAAATGAGGGCAGTAATCAGAGGCAATCGGACTGGAGAAGTGTCACAAGTGGAGTACCACAGTACATGCACCAGAAATGTTCCATTGTCCTACATAAATGATCTACCAGTTGGAATACAAAATTATATAAACATGTTTGCTGATGATGCTAAGATAATGGGATGGATAAGAAATTGTAGATGATTGTCATGCACCTCCAAGAAGACCTGGACAAAATAAGTATATGGAGCACACTTGGCAAATGAAATTTAATGTGAATAAATGCCATGTTATGGAATGTGGAATAGAACATAGATCCCACACAACCCTACAAATTATGTGAGAAATCTTTATATAATTCTGATAAAAGAAGAGGTCTAGGGTTGATTCTAGATAGAAAACTATCACTTGAGGCCCACATAAAGAACGTTGTGTGAGGAGCCTATGCTACGCTTCTAACTCAGAATTTCGTTTAAATACATGGATGGCGAAATACTAAAGAAATTGTTCACGAGTTTTGTTCGGCCAAGGCTAGAATATGCAGCGGGTTGTGTGTGCCTTTATCTTAAGAAGCACATCAACAAACTGGAAAAGGTGCAAAGACATGCTACTAAGTGGCTCCCAGAACTAAAGGGCAAGAGCTATGTGGAGAGGTCAGAGGCATTAAATATGCCAAACTAGAAGACAACAAAAAGAGGTGATAAAATCCACTATGTACAAAATAGTAACAGGAATTGATAAAATCGATAGGGAAGATTTCCCGAGACCTGGAACTTCAAGAAACAAAAGGTCATAGATTTAAACTAACTAAACAAAGATGCCAAAGAAATATAACAAAATTTCCTTTCGCATACAGAGTGGTACACGGTTGGAACAAGTTAAGTGAGAAGGTGGTGGCGGCCAAGACCGTCAGTAGTTTCAAAGCATTATGTGACAAGAGTGCTGGGTAGACGGGAGACCACGAGCGTAGCTCTAATCCTGTAACTACACTTAGGTAATTACATATTGTGTCAGCAAGCTATACGTCGAAACACACACAAACAGCCTGCCTATTTATTCAAGGCCTTCTCTGAGTACTCTCTATTTTCTTCTCTGAGGCTATGGGTCCCTAATCTTGCACCAGAGGTGGTACAACTTTTAAGTTTTTAACTACTGCACTGAGCACCTGATTTTTGCAATAAACTGCTTAGTGCAATTGTCAAGGACATAGTTCTGGTATTTTTTTGTTTATAAATATTCAGGTATAGTTAATGTCAAAATGTTTTCAAAACTCAATTTATATTTCAAAACAAAAAAAGTAATGAAAACATTACAAAACATTAAAATATAGCCTAATTAATTAATTAATAAAATAGCACAACTCTCAGAATGTCTAAGGTGCTTTGAGCAATGAAGTAGTTAATTTTTATATATATAATATTATATATATAATATATATTTACCTGTGACTACTGCTTAGCAAAATTTGATCTCTGTGAAAATTGGTTCTCGTCATTGGTAGGAGATATTTTAAGACCATGATTGCTGTGGATGGCACTGTAGTCTTCAAGTCATCAATCTAAAAATAGAGGTAATCTTTTAAAATGTAAATTTTGTATAAAAAAAATGCAAAATAAATTGCAAGAATAATATGAAGTTATTATACAATTTCTTTTTTAATTATTTAAATATTTGTGAGACATTATTAAGAAATGTATGAAGTACAGATTCTCTAAGACCTGATATGTATCTTGCTTATGTTCCACCACATTACATTCAGGGCTGAAGAGAAAACACAGCCATTAAGGTAATGATCACTTAAGATGGACTGGGATGCTACATTAGGTTGTGGAGACATTTGGGGCTTGACTCTATTATTTAATTATTAATGTAATGAAATTCTATTACGAAGGACCACCCGCTTTTATAGTAAAGACGGAAACTAATAAAATATGATCATTAGAAAATTCCTAGATGAACCAGTAACTATGGATAAAATACTAGAGAATATGATCACTTATATAATTAATGGGCTGTATAATTTAACTGAATCAAAGCCTCAAACACCTACATTGGGGGGTTATTACTGGAACTTCATATATGTCCAGGAACTAGTGTGGTTCGTGCACCAGTTCATTATGCAATAATCTAATCCTATGACCAATTATAGAATCATTGTATTTGTCACCAATAAGAACATAGATTATGAACATGAGAAATTAATACTTATAATAAACACATGTTAATCCAGAAAACAGTGATCCGCAAGAATAATGTATTACAGATAATGTAATTTAAGGAATACGGAAAAGGGTTTTAGCTTGAAGACGTTTTCCAAGACATCGGTTATGACTCATCCTCGGAATCTCCTGAACTCATCATGGAACACTGGGAGATGATTAACACGGGAAATGACAGCTCGGGGAATTCTTCACACACACTGCAAATCAAATATATTCAGTAGCAACATATTAAGTTGTTAAACATCTATGTTCAAGAAAATTAAATTAGAGAATGGAGACAGATACCTGTGGTTTTTTATAGTCGCTCTGCGTGACGACAAGCTACCCAGCTATATCCTATCCTAAATGATGCAACAAACAGGAATAAGGGTACTTAGCTAATAGGGCACTGTGTAAGTTAAGGCTTGCCGAAGTTCGCGTCCTAGGTTCAGGCGTCGTAGTAACGAACACGTGGTGTCGAGCTTAGCCTAGATGTTGACGCGCTCCTCTGGCCAGTCACGTTGTGCTACACGAACAAATTAACAGGTTCCTGGCTGAATGTCAAGTTAATTCTCTTGACAATTCAACACGGCGTATAAAGTGACACTGACACCAGCTAAGTTGTTGTCTGCAACTGTTCTTCACACCTCACAGTGGCGACTTTCGTCTTCCGCTCTTGGTGGCGTCCACCCCGGCGGCTTGGGTAATGGCGTCTCTCTCTCCTCGCTCCGCGTCCCACATTTGATACACAAATTATTACCTACGAATAATATCATCTCTCGCAGTTGTGATTGAAATGCTCGGATATGGACGGGTTTATTATTCAGAGGAGTTAAATATTATTATTCGCCCGTTTTACGATGGTAAACAAGCAATGGAGAGGAATTAAAGTTTCTCCAGGGCATTCACGCGTGACGTTAAATTTATTACTAGATAACAGTTATAACTATAAACGCTCTATTTGGCATTAGTTGGGGATCAGTTTATCTGTAAATAATTATCACACAGAACATCGTTGTTTTATAGAGAATCAAACTCAATTCTCAGACACACTGGATATAGTTGTGTTTATTATAATGGAATCTGACGCAATACTGGCGTCTGGTGACGTAAGAATTCTAGCCTTATTGTACAGATGTAATTATTAGTACATGTGAACTCTACGTTTGGTTAATTTTAATTACTACAATGATTAGTAGATTTAGAAATAATTAATAATAATACAACAGTGTTGTATTAGTGTTGGAAATTTCCAACATAGGTGGGGGCTAAGCTGCTTGAGGCTAGGATGCTCAGCCTGCCTTGTCTAGGCTGGGCTGGGCTAGGCAACACTAGGAAGGAGTTAACAAATCTCTGGAGTGCCTTACTTTTCCTGATATCCTTAAAAAAGCAAGAATGATGCCAGGACTCAGTTGTATATAGTCCTGGGGACCATTCAGGCTTGTTTGCATTTGTGTTCCTCACGTGTGCCCCAAAGAATGAGGTGATTTGATAAAATGCTATGCCCAAGATTACCATCCGAGTGCCGGCGGGGAAGTGGTTCAAATATCTACGGCTATCACTTCCTTATGTCCGGTCGTGATGGTCAAGCGGATTAAGGCGTCCCTGTACATACCAGTTGCATTGCTCCTGGCAGTATGGGTTCGAGTCACTTCTGGGGTGTGAGTTTTCAGTTGTATATAGTCCTGGGGACCATTCAGGCTTGTTTGCATTTGTGTTCCTCACGTGTGCCCCAAAGAATGAGGTGATTTGATAAAATGCTATGCCCAAGATTACCATCCGAGTGCCGGCGGGGAAGTGGTTCAAATAGCTACGGCTATCACTTCCTTATGTCCGGTCGTGATGGTCAGGCAGATTAAGGCGTCCCTGTACATACCAGTTGCGTTGCTCCTGGCAGTATGGGTTCGAGTCACTTATGGGGTGTGAGTTTTCAGTTGTATATAGTCCTGGGGACCATTCAGGCTTGTTTGCATTTGTGTTCCTCACGTGTGCCCCAAAGAATGAGGTGATTTGATAAAATGCTATGCCCAAGATTACCATCCGAGTGCCGGCGGGGAAGTGGTTCAAATATCTACAGCTATCACTTCCTTATGTCCGGTCGTGATGATCAAGCGGATTAAGGCGTCCCTGTACATACCAGTTGCATTGCTCCTGGCAGTATGGGTTCGAGTCACTTCTGGGGTGTGAGTTTTCAGTTGTATATAGTCCTGGGGACCATTCAGGCTTGTTTGCATTTGTGTTCCTCACGTGTGCCCCAAAGAATGAGGTGATTTGATAAAATGCTATGCCCAAGATTACCATCCGAGTGCCGGCGGGGAAGTGGTTCAAATATCTACGGCTATCACTTCCTTATGTCCGGTCGTGATGGTCAAGCGGATTAAGGCGTCCCTGTACATACCAGTTGCATTGCTCCTGGCAGTATGGGTTCGAGTCACTTCTGGGGTGTGAGTTTTCAGTTGTATATAGTCCTGGGGACCATTCAGGCTTGTTTGCATTTGTGTTCCTCACGTGTGCCCCAAAGAATGAGGTGATTTGATAAAATGCTATGCCCAAGATTACCATCCGAGTGCCGGCGGGGAAGTGGTTCAAATAGCTACGGCTATCACTTCCTTATGTCCGGTCGCTGATGGTCAAGCGGATTAAGGCGTCCCTGTACATACCAGTTGCAGTTGCTCCTGGCAGTATGGGTTCGAGTCACTTATGGGGTGTGAGTTTTCAGTTGTATATAGTCCTGGGGACCATTCAGGCTTGTTTGCATTTGTGTTCTTCACGTGTGCCCCAAAGAATGAGGTGATTTGATAAAATGCTATGCCCAAGATTACCATCCGAGTGCCGGCGGGAAGTGGTTCAAATAGCTACGGCTATCACTTCCTTATATCCGGTCGTGATGGTCAAGCGGATTAAGGCGTCACTGGTACATACCAGGTTGCATTGCTCCTGGCAGTATGGGTTTGAGTCACTTCTGGGTGTGAGTTTTCAGTTGCATATAGTCCTGGGGACCATTCAGGCTTGTTTGCATTTGTGTTCCTCACGTGTGCCCCAAAGAATGAGGTGATTTGATAAAATGCTATGCCAAGATTACCATCCGAGTGCCGGCGGGGAAGTGGTTCAAATAGCTACGGCTATCACTTCCTTATATCCGGTCGTGATGGTCAAGCGGATTAAGGCGTTCCCTGTACATACCAGTTGCGTTGCTCCTGGCAGTATGGGTTCGAGTCACTTCTGGGGTGTGAGTTTTCAGTTGTATATAGTCCTGGGGACCATTCAGGCTTGTTTGCATTTGTGTTCCTCACGTGTGCCCCAAAGAATGAGGAGATTTGATAAAATGCTATGCCCAAGATTACCATCTGAGTGCCGGCGGGGAAGTGGTTCAAATAGCTACGGCTATCACTTCATTATGTCCGGTCATGATGGTCAAGAGGATTAAGGCGTCCCTGTACATACCAGTTGCGTTGCTCCTGGCAGTATGGGTTCGAGTCACTTATGGGTGTGAGTTTTCAGTTGTATATAGACCTGGGGACCATTCAGGCTTGTTTGCATTTGTGTTCCTCACGTGTGCCCCAAAGAATGAGGAGATTTGATAAAATGCTATGCCCAAGATTACCATCCGAGTGCCGGCGGGGAAGTGGTTCAAATAGCTACGGCTATCACTTCCTTATGTCCGGTCGTGATGGTCAAGCGGATTAAGGCGTCCCTGTACATACCAGTTGCGTTGCTCCTGTCAGTATGGGTTCGAGTCACTTCTGGGGTGTGAGTTTTCAGTTATATATATATATATATATATATATATATATATATATATATATATATATATATATATATATATATATATGGAACCCTCAACCCTATAAGTGGAGGGTTCCTACAAACTCAACCAGAGGTGGTACCCTCTATATATTAATAAAAAGGCAAAGCTATGCTAAATCTAGGCAGGGATTGGCTTGGCTAAGCTGGTCAGGGCTTGGCTAGGGTAGGAAGGACTGGTCATGTTTAAAAGCAAGGCAGGGTTAGGCTAGGCAAGACTAGGTAAGGGTATACTGGGATAGGCTTGGCTACGGTAGGCTAGGAAGAGGTAAACTAGGATAAGCAAGGCTGTGCAAGCACTATGCACAGCTAGAATGAACTATGCTAAGATGGTTTAAGCTGGGCTAGGTTAGGATAAGCTGAGTCATGCAGGGCCCTGATTGACCAGTGGAGTCTAATGGTTTAACCTTCTAGCTAGTTTGCTGACCTAAGAGTGTAAATGCCTAGCCCCTAACCTGAGATATATACAAGAGTTGTTACATTCTTGTACAGCCACTAGTACGCGTAGCTTTTCGGGCAGGTCCCTGGAATACGATCCCCGCCGCGAAGAATCGTTTTTTCATCCAAGTACACATTTTACTGTTGCGTTAAACAGAGGCTACAGTTAAGGAATTGCGCCTAGTAAATCCTCCCCGGCCAGGATACGAACCCATGACATAGCGCTCGCGGAACGCCAGGCGAGTGTCCTACCACTACACCACCTGCTGCAGTATTATTATAAAAGAAATATTACTTATTATAATCGTAAATACTAAATACCTGTTGTGTTGATTTAGGGGCGACGACGATCGTGGGATCGGATGCGAGCCACAGGTGGCCTACACCATGCTTTCTAAGGCGTCCATCTCATAACAAAAACAAATCCGTGCATTCATACACAAACAGAGATCCTGTGGTTATGCGAATACTTGCAATTCTTTTACTTAAAATAATAACAATTAGAGTAATATTAATTAACATAATTTTTACTCAAGATTCATAAAAATCATTAATACTATTTTAAAAGAAAATTTATAAGACATCTAAAAACAGATATACAGACTTTGTGTGATATTTATTTCAACATTATATATTAATAGAATGTTGTAACTATTATTTTTAAATATTAGGTAGTTTCCAGCTACATATATCGCATATAAACGTTGCAAAAAGATTTTAGACTGAATTAACACATTACACATTTATGGAGTAATTAACAACAAAACAATCTTTATTTTCATTGCAGAACATATATCAGAGCATACTAGTGACTCATACATTTAAAATAGTGTGATTTTTAAACAATTCGGTTGTAAACCCGCAGAACCGCCTACCCGCCAAAGACGTAACATAAGAAATAGTATATAATTCATTATTTTAAATTCCATATATAATCATTAATAATTTTCGGCAGCTATCGAGGTTCTCCATAGGTAAATTCCTGTACTCTAACAAGATGCTACTTGCTGTTTAGCTGTTTAAATTCTTGGAAAATTGTAATGACCAGTGACATAAAATATAACAATGAAATAGTAGCTGGTAACTGTAGGTGAACGAAAAATTAAATTCCAAATTGATTAGACGTTTTTCTAAATATAAAGATCGACCTGAAGGAATTTTATGAATTATGGACTAATTAAACAAAAAAATAGGTAATTTTACTTGAAGAACAGATACCAGAGAATAGCTAGTGAGTACATTTACATTGTATAATGGGAGAAAGCCCCTGGTAGCCGCGAATTAAAATAACCACCTACATTAATTGATAACTAGGAAATAGTATCTGGAAACTTTATCTGAACGAAAACACAATACCAATTTGTTTAGATGTTTTTTTAATATAAAGATCAACAGTAAGGAATCTTATTCATTATGGACAAATTAACAAAAAAAAACGATAATTTTCATTGAGGACCATATATTAGAGCATACTTAGTCACTTATATATTAAAAGTATTGTGTATTTTGAACCATTGGGGTTGTAAACAAACAGAACGGCCTACCCGAAAAGTCGTAACATGAAATGTTGCATATGTTTGCTAATTTATTATTTGATAAATGATTATTATTAATTTACGACAACTATAGAGGTTTCCCATTAGTTAAATTACTGTAGTCTGACTAAATGCTACTATGAAACCTATATAAATCCTGGGAAAGTCACAATGACCAGCGACATTAAAGCATAGAGGGTTAAATAGTAACAGGCAACTGTCGGCGAACGAAAAATTCATTTCCAAATTTATTAGATGTTTTCCTAAATATAAAGATCGATTGGCTGGAATTTTCTGGATTATGGCCTAATTAAGGCAAAAATAATATATTTTTACTTGAAGAATCAATATCAGAGCATAGTCAGTGAGTTATAGAATAATAAGAGTGTGGTATTTCATTGTATAACAAGAGATAGTCCATGGAAGCGATAATAGACGTAGTTTTACACAAAATAACGTCCAAAAACAGCCGTAGAGTCAAACGGCAAATGTTGACGTTCTTTTTAAGAGGACAGGTTGGCTTGCTATCATTTGATAAATTTTTCTTCTATTTACCAACCTAAAATTTTCTGTTAGATTAAGGACCTGCCCGAAACGCTGCGCATAATAGTGGCTTTGCACTATGCTATGTATCCTCACAATCCCAATGTAACTTCTTTTATATATATAATAAACAATA